>NC_056730.1:1146291963-1146309463 GCF_019279795.1 Protopterus annectens
CAAAAATATGTTTTTCTACATGGACATCAGGACACTGTTACAGGATATTCACACTGTCAGAAAAGCTGGTCTCTTACAAGACATTGTTAAACAAGGAAGTTTAGTATTCTTTCTACAGGATAAGCAATTCTCCAAAATATGTTTAAAAAGAGTATATAAAGAGCTGTATAAATCCAGTTGTTTAGGGATATGGTAGGAACACATTTGGTGTTCTGAGGTAAATGTTATATCTCTCACATCATCTGTACTATATGAGAAGTAAAGTTGGAACAGTACTTTTAAGCTGCAACGTGGTTTCGTTTGATTTATTATAAAAAGTTATTTGTTACTGCTCTTTAAAGTTGATGCTGCAAAGTATATTCTCTCATCAGTGTATATTCTGCAAGTTTCTGTATGCAACAGACTGTGAATGCAAATATAATCAGACTTTGAATTTTAGCAGAATCCAGCCAGCAAGACTGAGTGTCATAAGAACACTGCAGAACCATCACACCAAGCAAGAAGCAAGTAAGAGGCATATATAATATTTTTTCAATGGCGAGGCAGCTGAGTGACTAGCACCATATAATTTTTCAATGGCAAGCTAGTCTGCATTTGAACCTACAATCTGCATTCAAACACAGCAGGAGTGATGGTAAGCCCTGCAGAGGGTCACTTCAGTTAAATTGCAGTAACTAACATTTGTACGTATGTGTCAATTCTGAACAGAAGTATTCCAGTTTATGCAGCTTGCAGTAGTAAAGTTTTTTTAGACGTCTACATCTGGAGTGAGACAGAAGTTCCAGTCGCAGTGCCATAATTTCATTAAAGAAAAGGGGGATATCCACTAGCCCATCAGTCCACTGCCTGTTGTGCTTTCCCAGCTTCTCAAGTGACTTTGAAAAATTTCCAGCCATCTGCAATAGCAGCCTGATCACCTGTTTTCTTGCTAACTGGTAAGACTTTTTCTGTGTCACATATTTAGTGTGGATGATGTTAACAGTTTGTATATTCTTAAGAGAGTTTTATATTCTTAAGACAGTTTGTATATTCATATATAGTTTCTGTATTCCTAGACAGGTTGTATATTACTAGATAGTATGGATATTATTTATAATTCATGCAGGAGTAAACCAAACTTTAGTAAATTGCTATGTTGGTATCCACAGCACATTGGTAAATGTAAAACCTTATTAGGGCAGGTTGATAGTAAGGCATTATGCAAATGTATTACAATATTTGACTGGTATCTCAAAGAAAACCATGTGAAATATGACAAATGTTTATTGTGTGCTTCAACAAAAACTGCATTTTGTGTATTATGTCATAAAATAATATTGCATCATATTGCTAAAAAAATAGACTGTAAAGACAGATCTGAAGAATTAACTAAGGGTAAAGTGTTTCCATTTCATTCTGATGTTGAACAGTTATGTCCTGTCACCACATGTGAGTCAAATCAGTTACTGATAGAACCCTAGTACATTTTGTTACACAGGAATGTAATAAACTTCTAAAAGACAGACACAATGAGTTCAGGAAGCTTAGACAAGTTATACACACATCTTTTCAAAAGTGCATAGGAGTTTCAAATTCAGCAGAACAACTTACTAAAGAATGTCAGAAAGACCATACAACATTCCAGGAAATTCTTCAAAAGCAGTTGCAGGATAAAGGAAATAAATTAGCTGAACTGACAGAGACTGGAAACTTCCTGCATACACAGTTAATCTGTGCAAAAGAAATATATTTTATAATATGTTTATGTTTTGAAAATGGTTAAACATACATGGTAGGATGGTAGGATCTGATGTCTGGACAAATCATTCTTAAATGTTTTACTTTCATTCAGTTAAAGCAAGACATATATCAGTACTACAGTAAAGTAAAGCATATGAATACCATTCATTAGCATAGTCAAAAGGTAAACAAAACTGTTCTACAGTATTATAATATATAAATTAAATAAAAATAGATGAGTAGAAATTTAAAGTCACAAGACATGACATGCTTGTATAAAGATATACAGATACAAGACAGACATGCATGTGTGTTCTTTTCATCTAGAGTACATCTGTTACAATACACAAGAATAACAGTCAGACATCAGCAAATATAAATAATATAAATATAAATGTGTTGGTTAAACTAATATCTATTTTGTTTTTACAATTTGTTTATAATTATATAGTAACACCAAACAGTTAAAGTTCTGAATTTTAAAGAAGAAAAATCACAGATGGTATTATTCAAACAGTTTTGTAAAATTAATGGCTGGACAGTTCAATAGTTAAATAGTTAAATAAAAAATACTGAAATCCATGTAAGGTAATTGTAAAATGATGTATATTTATGTAGTATAAATGCATAGTTATGCAAATCATAATCACATTAAAGGAAAAATGCCAAAAGAATTAACTATAGTTTACAGAATATAAAATGTGAGCTCAGACCTTCCTAGACTGAATGAATAGTTACAGGAAATGCTGGAAAGATAAGATAAACAACAAGACTGATTGCCAGGCAAGTAGCTTGAGTTTTTCTAAAGCATCATTGTTATTAAAACATAATTGTTAAAATGTTTACAGGCAACACTATTTGGTAATTGTAATAAAATGTCACAATTGTGCATAGATGTCACTGATAATCTATTTGCAAGTAAATGTTAAAAGAGAAAAAAAAAAAACCTCAGTTGTATCAAGTACAGCCAGCAAATGGGCTATAGTATATATACAGTTCAAATCAATTGTGCAGGAGAATGTAAATGCCTACTAGTGGTAGTAAACAGCAAAAGCTTTATAAAAAATTATCAAATCAGACAAAAGTTCATAATTTAATGAAATAAATGTATAACCAAAGTGTTGGGCTGACATACATTCTATTCACAGCATAGGGCAGGTAAACAGTGCTGAAGTACTACAGGGGGAGGGGTACTTTCTCAGTTTTACACTGACTGTATAAGAGGGAGGGCACTTTCTCAGTTTTACACTGACTGTATAAACAGACTGTGACAAGGGTCTGAAATAAAGCTACATAAAAATAAATAATAAGGGTCTAAAATAAAGCTACAGGAAAAAAAAAATATCTCATTCATTCTTGACAATACTCTTCTAGGTAGAGGGAAAAACAGGTATTAGTGTATTAGAAATACTGATAAACTGGATTAAACCTGACAGGATAAGATATTTTACAAGTTGTTAATAGCTATCATAATGGTTATTATTGTATTGTTTAGTATTAAATTGTATTTACAACCTGTTAAATTGCAAAGCTATACAAGAGATGGTTTAAAAAACAAGAGATGGCTTAAAATTGATTACAGCTATACAAGAGAGAATAAAGATATGCAAAAATGCATAAATGTTTCTAATAGCAAGAATGGTCACTATTTTAATAAGTTTTGGCAAAACAATGTTGGTATAAAAAGCATGAATATTTTTAATAATTGTTGAGTATGTAGTTTAAAATAACAGGACATATGGATTTGGTATCAGTTCCACTAGATATTTCTAAAGAGACAAACATTTTCCAAGATTTTGCTCAATATTAATGTTATTAAATTTGTAAGATTAGACTAAATGTACTTTATAGTCTTTGTATGTACAAATGCAGAAGAATTCAGTACAAATGAGATTAATGTCTAGTAATAAATATGTGTGAAAAAAACATATTTAAAGAAAAAATGGGTCCAGGATACCTACTAGATTGAAATGCATGAACAGCAAACAGTCTGTGTAAATACATACTGTAAAGAATACATCGTGATAAGTTCAAAAGTAATTTGTCAAGTTGTAATATCACTGGTTTTATCCCAGTAAAATAATTGCTCTCAAATATTTATTATCTAAGCCCAGTTCAGTACTTTACCAAGATGTTAATGGGCAGTTCAAAGACATGACCACAATGTTATGGTTAAAATGACATTGAAATTGTGTGTTTTCAGTAGTGTATAAATGCTTGCAGTAGCACATAGTTATTGTCTCATAGTTAATTTAACAAATGACATTGAAATTGTGTGTTTTCAGTAGTGTATAAATGCTTGCAGTAGCACATGGTTACTGTCTCTTATAGTTAATTCAACAGTTGCAAAGAGTTAATGAAACCGTTCTAAGTCATAAATTAAATTCTGTGATTGCAAAATAATAAATTAATCAAGTAACATTAAAGCAGACACAGCTCATAACTGATAAAATATTTTCACAGAATGGTCTGCAAAAGAAAAAGTTGTTAAATACATTCAGTTTTGGTAGTAATACTTTAATATCATTGTATTAACTATGTAAAATTGCATTTTGATTTGTTGTATCAAACTAAAGGTTTGTTTCTTGTGTTTTCTATATAAAATGTTTTGAGTATGTTTAAAAACAGAGGGAATTGTTAGATTTTATGAATATAAATCTGAAATTAATTATGTTGTAAATATGCTGAAAGAAAAGGCTTGCTTAAATGCAGAAACAAAGTTTAAGTAATATGTGATCAGCAGTCATACTAAATGACCATGGCTTGGAAAAGGAATCTGCTGAATGGACATTCTTCCCTTACAGACTCAAGGCATGATGTATGCAATAACAAAATGCAAAATCTGCTTTTAAAGAACAATGACATGTTATTCTGCATGGAAAAACAGGATGGCACAAGAACAGATGTTTTACAAAGATCCAAATAAAATACAGGATGTTCACACTGTCAGAAAAGCTGATCTCTGACAATGTGTTTTCTCAAAAATATGTTTTTCTTCATAAAAAACAGGATATGCTTATCAGCATTGACATAAGAACACATGTTTCTATACACAGATTCAAATAGAATACAGGACAATGTGTTTCCTCAAAATATGTTTTTCTACATGGACATCAGGACACTGTTACAGGATATTCACACTGTCAGAAAAGCTGGTCTCTTACAAGACATTGTTAAACAAGGAAGTTTAGTATTCTTTCTACAGGATAAGCAATTCTCCAAAATATGTTTAAAAAGAGTATATAAAGAGCTGTATAAATCCAGTTGTTTAGGGATATGGTAGGAACACATTTGGTGTTCTGAGGTAAATGTTATATCTCTCACATCATCTGTACTATATGAGAAGTAAAGTTGGAACAGTACTTTTAAGCTGCAACGTGGTTTCGTTTGATTTATTATAAAAAGTTATTTGTCACTGCTCTTTAAAGTTGATGCTGCAAAGTATATTCTCTCATCAGTGTATATTCTGCAAGTTTCTGTATGCAACAGACTGTGAATGCAAATATAATCAGACTTTGAATTTTAGCAGAATCCAGCCAGCAAGACTGAGTGTCATAAGAACACTGCAGATCCATCACACCAAGCAGTAAGCAGCTCCATGTAATTTTTTCAGTAATGTGTTGTTTGTTTGGATATACAAAGCCAAGTGGATTCTGATTTTGGTTTTCTTTTGACTTGGGACTTGTGACAGTAATCCTGTAGGTTTATGAAGGTCCTGCCTTCTTTTTCCTCCCTGGTCTTACATATAGGTTCATAGGTAAGCACTAGGTGAGCAGTCTTGCAGTCTAGACACCTTTGCATGCCTAGCTGATAAATCAGCCTAAGGAGGGCAACACAAGACAGGCACAATGAGAATGTGCAGTTGCTCACCCAATTATCTATGCTTACCTTGAAGGTGGCAAGGTTGCTACTCTGTCTGATGTGTAGGAAATTAGTTCCAAAGGTGGGGAGAGTATGTTGGGATATGAGTCTGTCATGCTAGTCTGTCTTATGTATCTGCAGGTGAAGGTTTAGTTCCTTTAAGTGTGTATTTGAGGAATTATTTGTTCTGAAAAGGAATAGAATGTCAAGGAAGGTTGGATCTTTTATGGCTCAAAAGGCTATACAGTGATCCCCATGGGGAAGTCTGTAAGAGACTGAGTAGAGAGAGAAGGCTCACAGTCTGTCTAGATAACTGAAGGTCTAGAGGCCATACATCTTTTTAGTTTGGAATCTAAGAACTTTCAAGCTGAGTGATATGTTTAGAGGAATACATGCCAAAATGAGCATTATGTTCAGTAAGGGATCTGATGAGACATGAGTAAAGGTGAATTAAGACTTCTTTTGCTGGAGAGGAGATACCTTTGGAAATTACATGAGACAACTAGAAGGTTTTCTGAATATGCCATACTGGTTTCCCAGTTTCCTTTCATTTACTAACTTTTTTTGCTACCTAAGTTACTAGTTACTGTTGTGCTTCCACACATATTAGAGGAAGACAGTAATTGCATATGAGAAGTAGTGAAGTATTTTTTTTTTGTTGTTTTTCCAGGACCTTTCATATTGGACCTTTCTCACAAAAAACTAGGTGCATTGTACAGAAACAAACAATTCCTCACTAAACAGCCAGAATTTTTGCTGCCAATTCCCACCTAATCTCCACTTTACTCTACACCTCTCCTATACTTACCTACCTTAGACAAACAGACCTTAACAAGCTCGAGGCTTGCTACCATAAAATTGTTAAGTTTGCCACTGGTGCATCTTGTCGCAGCCACCACTGTATCTCACTTAAAGAACTTGACTGGCTTGAACTCCCTCAACTTCTTCACCTGAATCAACTCTCTCTCTCACCCACATGTTAGTAAACCATCCTCTTAAAGTCCCATCCCTTCAAAACCTTCTCCAGCCCTACTGCTCCACTAGACCACTACTTTCCAGCAGCAAAAATCTACTTCTAGTGACAAACCCAAGAACTCAGTGGAAGGAGCACTATTCTCCTGCATCATATCCAGATTATGGAACAACCCCCCCCCCCCCTTCCCATAACCACACTACCTTCTTGCAATCACTTCAAAGCTGC
The DNA here is from genome assembly GCF_019279795.1 of Protopterus annectens. NCBI lineage: Eukaryota > Metazoa > Chordata > Ceratodontiformes > Protopteridae > Protopterus > Protopterus annectens. The sequence continues at coordinate 1,146,298,745 of NC_056730.1, forward strand.
ATTAAAAATTCACTTAAAAAGTCTCTGGTTAGTAACCCTCCTTTTTACCTCTGCTTCCTCTCACCTCCCCTAGCCACCCTACCTCACACTGTCTAATCATTGCATTCCTTCCTCTGCAGGCTCTGGCACACCCTTTACCTCCTCTTCCCTCCTCACACAATCCCTCAGTCCTGTTATAACATGCTTAACTACCTCACTTCATCTCAACTCCAAATACATACCCAACTGATTTACACCTAGCTTCCACTCACTACCACATATACTACTCACTCGGTCTCCTCTCCTACTCCTCTATCTTCCCCTTCCATCCCATTAGCCCTTCTAGCTTGTTCCACCTTTCTGTGGAGCATCTGATTTATATCTGTTTGAGTTTAGTGCAATATTTGTAAATAAGATTTAGGTATATAAGTTTAGAACAGTATCTGTTTGAGTTTAGTACTATCTGTATATACATCCTACCTTTATTCCTAGCCTTTAGCTAGATGTTGGTACATCTGTTCATTCCTGTGTTTCATATTGTATGTATATTTAATGTTTGCTGCAGTATCTATTATTTGTTATTGTATGTATATTCAGTTGTTCTTCATGTACTCTGCTGGTCATTTATTGTTCTGTGGAGCTTTTCGCCCTGGGCCTCCACTGAAAAAGGACCTGTGCCCAGTTGGAATTTCCCGGTAAATAAATAAATAAATAAATAGATTGGTCTGACTGTGGGAATGTGCCACCCCATGAGCATCTTTCATCTCCTTCTGCTTGGATCCTGATGTCTAGCTTTACCTATTGGTCAGGGATGTCAAGCTCAGTGTTACTGGTGAAGGCAAGTGTTTAAGGGAGTTACCATACCAACGTGTAGGAGATGGTGCCTGTTTTATTACGGACCTATGAACACACGAACCATCAGGATAGAAAAATGTTTACTGATGTTTCTGGTACCTTGGCTTACGCCTTCAAAGAACAAATTATTACATCAATTAGCTTTCTTTATATACCTCATACTTAATACATTCAATTAATCATCCTTCAATGACCAATCTATATCTAAAGTGCCCTTCATACATTACACATTGCCCATGTTTAACTATGCATAATACATTGTATACAAAGTTACTAAGATGAATCACACCTACTTTCTAACATGAAAAATGAGACGTCATTCCATTCCCAGTAATAAAATGTGAGCATTCTCAACCATACAAATAACAATGTCAGTATACTTATTGTAAACATTGGTGTCTAATTCCATATGGGGTCAACATTAATGGCAAGGTTTACAGAGCAAGTGAAGCTTACACTTGTGAATCCAGTGGAATTGTCTATATTGTAGGCTGTGGGTGCTCGCAGATAAAATGGTACATCGGACAGACTAAAAGAGCTGTCAAGAAAAGACTCATAGAACATTTGAGTGACATAAGAAGGAATAGGATGGAAAATCCAGTAGCTACACACTTTATTCAGGCACGTAGAGGTTCAGTAGAAACCTTCTTTTTCAGTGTGTTGGCTAAACTTAAATCCAATAACAGGGAGGTGGATATTAACAAGCTGTTAATATTGGAGTCCAAATGTATAATAAATTTTAGGACACTATATCCCAAAGGTTTAAATATGGAATTAAACACCAAACATCTAGTCAGTAAATGGATATGTCCATGCTCTACCCCTAGCTGATCAAGTAGCTAGGCATCAGTCACTTCCTCTAGTCAAATTCTCTTCTCACATTTCTATTTCTATGCACTCTTCTGACATTATACTAAGCTACTGTTAACATAATATAAAACATATGTACTGTTACTATATTTCTACACCGAGATACAGTGTTGACATTCTTTTCCATCCCAGTTAACTTATTTATTGTATATTCCAACTGTTTTATAATATACTGATAATACATCCTCAAATGTCTTCACAGAATTGCATACATTCAGAACTATATACTAAAAGTGTAAATAATATAATACTAGGGATTTCCCAAATGTCTTTTAGAAATGTATACTTAGACTCTCTAGTGTGAATTCATGTTACTTTGTGATTCCTCTTTGTATTATCTGTGTACATATTTTTTCTTGTCTGTTTTATTTGTAAGTTGAAGCTTTTCTCCTCGGGCCTCCTCTGAAAAGGACATGTGTCCAGTCGGATTTCCCAGTAAACAAATGTAAAATAAAATAAAAATAAAATACTTGGGTGAATAACGAAGGTATATTTTGTTTAATTTGTATTTATTTTAATTGTGCTTACAGTTTTATATAAGACAGTTTTCTTTGTTTCATGCATGGGACATTGGTGCATTTAAGCACCAGTCAGTATTCCAAATGAACTGCAGACAGATTCTTTTTCAGTGGAAATTTGAGAAGAAAACCTTAAGTAAAAACATCCATTCACGTGCTTGGATACAATAAATGCATGTCTATACAGATAAATAATATACTGAGAGAAATTTATAGTAAATACAGTAAGATGAAACCTATACAAAGTGCGTAATGCATGAGAAACATGTCACATCAGGTAAGTACATGGTCTCAGAAAACAGTCTAAGATACATGGATCATACAATAATATTCACATTTTATTAAGTAAAGCATTGTGGTCTGACACAAAGCTGGGGGATTTGGAAATGGTAAGTTAAGTACCATCTAATTTTTATAGAGTCAGACATGAATGGCAGCAGGATTTGCTTATATTAATATGGAAAACAGCATAAGTCAGAGTAGAAAGTATGCAGGAATGACATTCTCTAAGTTAATATGCAACATAAATAGCAATTTGCATTATTTCTTTGTACAGAACGTAGTTTAAAAAGCAGAGTGAAATAACGTTTTCAAAAATGGTATATTGTCTGAATCATACATATGAGTTTATTCAGTTTGAGTTTGCACCAGAAGAATTCAGTATGTGAGAAAAAGGAAGAACATTTGTAAGGAGTGCCTTACCCAGCAGAAAAGGTGGGGGGTGTAAGTAGGATATACAATCAAGCCAGGACGTAGGAGCGGACAGACACAGTGTCAAAGAAGTAAGGGTGAGTAAAGAAATGCTATATGCAAAGATAATATATTAAAGTGTGTTATTTAGGACATGTTAATGGCCCAGTGCAGGTCAAACGGCTCCACATTCATCCTGATATGACTAAGTAGGATAGAAGTTAAAGAGTCTTCTTTAACATTTAGATGTTAGCACAGTTCATGATGCTGGAAGGGAATTCAACAGTTTAGCACTAAAGACACTGTACAATATGCACCACCATCTGTGGCAGTTTGGGAAAGAATGGACGATTTCTACTGGATCACAGGAGTCTAGAGAAATACTGAGTTTGGTAGTCATCTTACCTATCTCAGACTGCTTCTATGAAGGAGCATATCTAAGGACTAGAAACATTTAGCGAGTGTCCTCAGTTGTGAGCTATACCAATATGAGTGCCACTAGGTCAATGCTGAAGTACACCCCTGCAAGGGATCTCTTTGTGAGCAATGTTGGGAAATTCCTTTCTGCAGGGGAAATTTGGCCGCATTTTTTTCTATCAAGCAAGAGCCATGAGAAAAGTCTGAATATAGTACACTTTATATACTTTTGTCCTGAAGGAATATCACAGGTGTTTAGTCACCATACTCAAGGCTGTATTACTGTATTACTGAAAGAACCTGTCTAGGTGTAGGTTAAAGCCTGGGCACTTAATAGACGTGAATAGAGTAAGATGCGTGTTGCTGAGTAGAGATTTTCCTTCAGAAGGTACAAGTTGGTGATACTGGAGTTGAATATTAAACTGCATTTGGAGAGCCATCCCTCCAACTCAGTGAATCTTCTTTGCAGTTGTTTGCAGTTGACCCTTGTACATGGGGTGAAGGACAGAAGTAGCTTGCCATCTGTTATTGCATTAGACAGGTATTTCTGTAATAGTTCCACATACTACCACAGAAAGCTACAAATAAAGATGGCCCTAGTACCAAACCTTGTGGAACACCTGCCATAATAAGCCTGAGCTCTGACAGGGCCCTTCCATTTGATTCTCTGTGTTCTGTGTGTTAACCTGTAAACCAGTGCAATATACTCTTGTTGTAACATGATTATGAGCTAAAAGGCTGCCATGACATCCATTCCAGTGGCATAGAGGGATAAAGCTCTGATGACATCCCAGCCAACCCCAGTTCAGTTAGCAGCTTGGGTGACTGATGGAGTGGCAGCTTGATGTGCCCCCTAAGGGGAGGTGGGCTCTAAAGAAAGGAGTTGCCTTTGGATGTAATCAATGAGCGTGGGGGGTATGAAAATGCAGTGGGTAGGTCATACATAAAAAATCCCCTGGATGGAAGCACAGGTGAACCAAACTCCCAGGACACCCTCAGGATCCATGACTGGCACCAGTAACATGGAGTCAGCCCGGGGGGGGGTGGTTGGAGTTGATAGACCCAGCATGGACATTGGGCACTTGCAGCTGGCCTGGAAAAGATGATGTCTGAGGGGATAAAAAAAAATAAGATTGACACGATTGCCTATGTTTTTGAGAAATTTAAAAAAGTGCCCATATAAGTGACCCTTATGCACACTGAACAAGATAAAATCAGAGATATCAGTCAAGACTGCCCATTACCAGGGTCAGTGACATTGTTATTATGTGTTGTCTTCATGAGGAATGGAGTTATTGTGGAGAAAAGAAAGAGATTGTATTTACTGTTTAATTTTGTTTGCTTGGTTCACTAAATACCCACATGTGAGTATGTACGAAGGCATTAGCTCAAGGTGACTTAAAATGGTTGAACTAAAGTTCAGCACATAAGGAGAACACAAGGAATAAAAGTTCAGAATGAAATATAAGAAATGCAGCTGGAGCCATAGGGCTTCACTTTAACAAATATATATATATATATATATATATATATATATATATATATATATATATATATATATATATATATATATATATATGTATATATATATTCTATCTTTTTTTTTACTACTGTGTCTGATTAGAAGCCTGGTACTATTAAAACTGACAAAAACTGACTCTGGGATTCAGAAAGGCATACAGCAATGCTGAACCTTATCTTTTGAGGTTTCTGCTTCACTGTAAGTCTTAGGGATTCTTAAACCAGTCACCAGCTATGGATTTTCCTGGGGGAGGTGGTTAGCATGGAGAGCAGTCTCATAGACAAAGCTGCATGCTAATATAGTAGTCCTGGGGAGTGGCTAATGCTAAATAGAAAATTACTGTCCCAATGAAATATTCAGAGTCCGCTTTACTTAGATGAGGAAATTGCTTGGCTGAGTAAAATTTAACTCTAGGGGTAAAAAGTGAGTACTGTCTTTTGACAGCAATTGCTTATTCACTCTCTTGGGAGTACTCACAACACAGGCAAGGGCAGCAAAGCTGTGGAGGTCTGGCAGTGTGTTTATATGTGTGTGCATATCTGTAGGGGTATGAATGAGGTTGAATGCGTGTGTGTGTGTGTGTGTGTGTGTGTGTGTGTGTGTGTGTGTGTGTGTGTGTGTGTGTATGGGTGTTTGCAATGTGTGGTATGGGTGAATAGGGTATCGCAAGTCTGAATGTGTGTGTGTGTCTGTCTGTCTGGGTGGTCATAGTACAGTGGCTGGTAGAGGGATGCTGAGACTGGATGTTTGTGTAACTGTGTCTGAGTGGTCTCAGTGTGGTTGGTAGAGGATCACAGGTCTGGATGCGTGTGTGTGTGTGTGTGTGTGTGTGTGTGTGTGTGTGTGTGTGTGTGTGTGTGTGCACGTACATGCAGGGGGGCTGCCTTTGCTAACAAGATGCAAGGGCTGCTCGGGATAACACTAGCACTATCAGGTTTGACGGTGCACTGTTTGATTTAGAGAGACAGTAATGTGTCACTAAAGAAGTGTTTCCTGGTGCAATTTTACTATGCCTCTAAACTGGAATTTCTTTCCTTTGCACGAATTGACCAACCCATGTTAGACAAACAGCTCAGGAGGAGACAAATTCACTGGCTCGTCAAGTGAATTTTTGATATACAGCAATAATAAATTAATGATTATTATTCTGTTCAGCAGTTTTATTTTTAAATCAATTGTGCATTTAAACTCAAAGTTAAACTTTCAACAATACTTTGTACGTTTGTCAAAATACTTGTGAAATGCTTTTTTACTTGTTCATGTTTGTTAACACTTCTGTTAACTAATGCTTTTCTATATGTTTTTAAATGTTTAAATATTTATGTTTATTTACACTTGTGTAAGTTTTTTAGAAACCTTAGTAAGTGTAGAGATTTTTCTCCCCTGGCCTCCGCTGAAAACGGATCTGCTTAGACCCAGTTGGGCTTTCCCGGTTAACAAATGGAAATAAATAAATACATAAATAATAAGGGAAACTAACAGCATAAAACAGGGAAATGCAGGAAGGCACATATATTGCATTTTAGAGTGTTGTAGATGTTCTGGTATAGCATTTGACTTTTGCTAACAAAATTTGCATGCATGCACATATAAACCACAACACCTTCAGAGTATATGTCTCAGTTAAATGTGTGAGTGTTCGGACAAAAATGTATGCATGTTTCATTTTTCTTTTAAATGTCACTGTGTGGTATTATATATTTCTGTTTTCATTTGGTAAAGCAGAAAATTGATCTGCTATCAGCAAGATCAGGTTATAAAATGATACAGTGCAGTGTAACGACAAAAGAGTAATGCTGAAACTACCCTTTATCATACTGTGTCACTTACCGTGAAACGTCAGGCAGTTCTGCTACAATTCAGTTATGGCATGGGGTGCACACAGCAGTTACCAATGATGCTTAAAATGACTTGTCACTTAAAATGATTAAGGGATTCTCTGTTTATATTTGCTTCATTGGTATTTTGGAGAGGAAGCAGCAAACAGAATACCATTAGCAAATGTCAGCAGGAAATGGGGGTATTACCTACAAGAGTTGCAGGAACAGTGTGATGGTAATAAGGATATTTCACTATGCTACACTGACATGTTTCATTTCCTGTGTCAAAAAAAAACAGGAATTCAAAAGTGTCATGTTCATAAATCAAAGAATAGCTAAGTTTAAGAAAGAACAGACGGTTGTGCTGATACGGATTTTATCAATAGTTGTAGATCAGCTTTGCGTGGCCTGGTAAACAACTCATGATATGGTTTTAATGATATTTGTGGAATTGTTAAATTTTATTGATTTTCTTCTGTTTTATCTGGAACAAATGTAACACCAGTATTCCTTACATATCTTACTTGTACCACCAATGGTGGTAGTTATGGGGGGGGGGGGGCTGTATTCAAAATACCTGTAAACAGGTGTTGCATCTTACACCTATTCAGAAATAGTGCCTCGTTTACCTACACTCAGACAACCAAGGTACTTTCTGTTTAAGTTCTGTCATCTTAATGAAAATGAAATCACATTTCATACCATGCTCAGTCTGGCATAAAATGAATAGCTCAGCATACTTTCTTTCCCCACAACCCCAGTTTAATTTCTATATGTACATTTTTTTATCAGTTCAGTATGAGACGACTTTGACATCTGGTCACCTACAGCCGTCAGGAATTACTGTGGATATCCCTCCCACAAATCCATCTCAATTTCTGCAAGTTAAGTTTTGTTATTTTGTCTCTCACATTACTATGAGGCCACTTTGACATCTGGCTACCTACAGCCATTAGACGTTGGTGAAGCTATTGAATGACCTGCAGCTTATTATATGAATCCCAGCAGATTAGCAATGGATTATTTAAATGTAACATAACATGGTTTGCTAGCTTTATTGTCTCAAAACTATGTATCCTTTTGTAATATTTGTACCATCAACACTGAATAACATTCCAAATGAATCTGTTTCAATATTTCTATTGGTTTAGTAACCATGTCCACTAGTCATAAGTGTTTATTCAGATGTGAAGCAAGGGCATAACATTTTTGTACCTGCCCTGCATGTAGCTTATTTTTATACAAAGCAGTTGTTTATAATCATTGTAGCAATTGTTGTTGTTTTACAAAACAGATCTCAAGGTTTTAAGAATTTTCCTAGAAGGGAAATGGAAGATAATAGACTTGATTGCCTGAAATGTTTGTGGTCTGCAGTGGGTGATCTGAGTGTATGTCATTATACTTTTATTTTAGCAGATCAAGAGGAGGTCCAGGATTAGAATGGAGAGCTATATATTTGTGGATGGAGTTGACAGTACTACATTAACAAAATACCTGTATGCATCACATGCAGGATATCAGCTAATCATAATGTGTCATTTTTCTCTCCGCTGGAAACATATTATTTTGAGAGGGACTGTAATAATGTGCTTGAGAAAATAAAACATCATGTGATATAAGGGAAACTGAAGTGGTAAGCTTAAATGGCAGAACTGATGTAAACGTTTTTGGGAATGAGCCAGCAAATCTCAGAATGCCTGCATTTCCTGTGTGTGTGTGTGTGTGTGTGTGTGTGTGTGTGTGTGTGTGTGTGTGTGTGTGTGTGTATGTATATATATATATATATATATATATATATATATATATATATATATATATATATATATTTATATATAATTTATTTATTTATTTGTATTTAACATTTGTTTACCAGGAAAGTCCGACTGGGACAGAGCCCATTTTCAGCAGAGGACTGGGGAGAAAACACACACGTGTATATATTTTTTTTCCCACTAAGTACAGTACTAGGTTTCTGTACTATTCACTGGAATCTAATTTTAATGCAGACCAACACCATGACTGCAAACCAGGTTCTCTTCCTAGAAATGGAACTTCTTCAGTGCTGATAATATCTTCACCATGTGAACTCACAGACATACAATTATTGGCACCAAATCAATTAAATAATCAATACGTAGATAAATGGGGTACAATATAGATAATTACAATTTTAAAATAGTATAAATAACAATATAAATATATATTTATTAAACAGAATACTATATAAATTTATTAATTGCGAATATAGTGCCATCTTATGGTATTTTTTTTCAAAGCTCAAATAATTTTATTTTAATCCAAACAGTATATATCATCCAAATGAATTATCCCTCTCTTTTCTTTAGCATGTTACACCCTCAGTTTATCAAATTTCCTAGGAGAATGGAATCTAACCTTATCAATAACCACAAAACTAAACAAAGCCCCTGGATGTTGTTCCCTATTGCATACCAAGGCACTAAGTGACCTATTATGTCTCAAACTGTTAACATGTAAGGAGAATCTCTGTTTAAAAAGTCCAGATGTTTACCAACATAAAAAATCTATACATTGACATGTTGCCAGATACATCACCCAATCTATATTGCATGTAATTAAGTCCCTAATTTAAAATAATTTATGGGTATTTTTTATTAGAAAAGGACCTAGTTTTAACCACATATTGACAGAAAACACAGTGATGTGCGTATATATGTGTGTGTGTGTGCATTTGTTGGTGTATGTATGTATGCATGTACATATATGTGGTTCTTCAACCTGGGTCTGTACTCTGGTAGCTTCTGTGCAGTGTATACATATCCTCCCTCTGTCCATGTTGCTTTTTGCCACATCCCAAAAACTTAGTATAAGTGAATTGGTGATCTTTCAAATTGTTCATATCATTGAGAGTGAGTGAGTGCATTGTGTGTGTGTGTGTGTGTGTGCGTGTGCATGTGCGTGCGTGCGTGCGTGTGTGTGTGTGTGTGTGTGTGTGTGTGTGTGTGTGTGTGTGTGTGTGTACATCCTGAAGTGGGCTGGTACCCAACTCAAGATTAGTTTTTCTACTTTGTATCCACTGAATGGAGGGATAAATTACACTTCCTCCATTAACCTTGAACTTAAATAAGATGGTAATCTGAGAATGAATGAATGAATGAATGAATGAATGAATGAATGAATGAATCTTATTTCCAGGAGATAATACTGCTTGGAAATGCATAACTTAACCATAAAGCAAAATGTAAATACATGAGTTATTTATTTTATTTTATTTTATTTTATATTTGATTACCAGGCAATCAGGTGCCTGTTTTCAGCAAAGACCTGGGGAGATAAGCTCCACAGACATGATAATCATAAAAAATATATAAAATACAAAAACTCTACATACATGATAAAAATACAAAAGTCAGAGATGAGTACAAATTAATAGAGCAAACAATAGTATATCATGGCATAGTATGATGAGAAGTTACAGAAGTGTAGATATGTAGAGTGTACAACAGTAAAGCAGAAAATATAATGTATTTGAGTAAAAAAGTGCAGTAATACTATATACAGTTATATACATACGTTTTAAAATACAATTCGTTATGATTGTTTTTTTTTCTATGTATTTGACCTTTGAGTAGTGCCAGAGGAAGATTTATCTGAATGATGGTAGTAGGGCTAGCCATGTACATTGCACAGGTACATTGCCAGATGAGATTGAGGTGGGCTTTTAACTGGGTTTTAAAGATGGGACTGCTGTTTTGCAATCTGATATCTGGTAAAAGAGAATTCCAGAGTTTAGCAACTGTGTAGGAGTAGAGGGGGTCACCAGCACTGTGTCTACACTTAGCTACTTCAAGAAGGGCTTTGTTTGTGGATCTTAGTTGGCGAGCAAAATTGCGAAAGTTGAGCAATCCTGAGAAATCAGGAATCTTATTTGCATGGTACAGCAAGTAATGAGCCATGGTGAGTTGGTTATAGTTTAGTAAGTTGGGGAGTTCTCGACAACCTAGTTGTTTTAGTAAGTGACAGTGGTGGGAGCGGAAATTAGAGTTGGTTGCAAATCTAGCTATTTTAT
>NC_056730.1:1146314463-1146441681 GCF_019279795.1 Protopterus annectens
ATATATATATATATATATATATATATATATATATATATATATATAAATATAAACAAATGGGTAAGGAAAAACTATTTTTACTGCCATTCAGTTGATTGACCCTACCACTTTCTATAGCAGACTGCTGTCTAACTATCACTATGTTACTAACATATCCAGTGGCTGCAGATCACTCACAGACAGAATGTCAAATATTTAGCTTACAGTCTCTGGTAAAATAAGCTGTTTTACTTCTTTTTTACATACAGAAAATGATACACTGTTCGAGATTTGAAGGGAGTTTATTAATTCTACAATCCAGAATGAAAGAAAAGCTATGAGAAGCTTGATTCACTTTTCTTATCCAGTTTGAGTTTCCCCATCTCCAAAGCAATCCTTTTCCGAAAGGAAAGACCAACAACAATCCCATGTCAGTACTGTTTTGTGGTTGATTTGATTTCAAAACAAAGCAGAGTGTTTCTTTCACAATAATATGCAACAGGACATGGAAAGTTATTTTTTTTCAAGATGAGGCAATGCTGATAGGAAGCAGGGAGTGGAAAAAGGGAGCAGTTCCATTCTGCTAAAAGCACAATTATAAATTCCACAAAACAGATGAAAATAAAAATTTTGACATTTGCACAGCTAAGAAAGTATTCATCTCCTAACTGTGTAGCTGAAGAACAAGCCTTTTATTAACTTAGAATGGATATGCAAAATTGGGTCAAGATTCCAAAAGGTTTAGCACCTCAGTGCAATGACTAACTACTGAGATGAAATTGTTGCCTCAATCCTCCACAAAGACAAACCCTGAATGAATATAGAGAAGGAGAGCAGAGACAGGCAAAACTCAGTGAAACAGTATATATAACCACTGCCCTGCTCAGTACAGTAATATTAATGAAAGACAATGAGATTCCATAGCATGTTTCATTACTGAATCACATTAGCTATTCATGTCATATACTAACAGCACTCGCTTCCATCTGACACCATTCAAGCAAGTGAACATCATATGAGAAGCAGTCAGATACTGTGCTGAGAGTGTTTTGCCATAGAAAACTAAGCTCTTTCAAATAACCATATTTATGTTTTCAAATTAGGATTAGACATGTGGTTAGGGGACAACTAGGGAATGTACTGAGCTTTAGTATACCAATGCAGTACAAGGACTGGGGTGAATGGATGAGAAGCAGGACTCTCTAACTAGGTATGTATGTATATATAAATGTAGAGATATGTATTTGTATACATACCCCCATAATATGGTAGGTATAAAACTCACAAACACCAAGAGCCACCCAAACCTACCTTATGGGGACGGTATACAAGGTATAATGCTTATGTGAGCACAAGGGACAGAGCATCACATGGGAGTAGGGCGTATTCAGGACTGCAAAAGGATACTGATGGCACAGGAGGACAATGGCTGCATGTGACATCTAAACATAGAATAGTTAAACATCTGTGGACATAATACAATATAAAATACCCTTGCCAACTTTCTTGGGTTTTGAAGTCTGAGTACATCCATCACTGGACAGTTGCTGAAGTGGAATGTACCAGAACAATATCTAATAGTGGCACCGTAGCCATACTCATCCAATTAAGTATAAGTGGGGAATCAGTTGCTTGTTTAAACTGAGCAACCTAGGTAGACAACTAAGAACAAGTAAATGCCTGTGAGTACACAAATGCTGTTAGCAGTTGAAATAGTGCGTTTGAAGAGTGGAAAAGGGGGTCACATTGCTAAACATTATTTATTTAGCTATGAGTATTGTTTGATAGTGGAGTTTTGAATGTTTTAGTGTTAGTTTTACATATGATAGTGGAGGAAAAAGTATTCCAAATTTTAGCAGTACACTCAAAATACAGGGAGTCACTAGCATAATTGAACGATTTGGTAGTAGAAAAATATTTTTCTGTTGGGACCTCAGAGACCTAGTGGATATATAAGGTTTAACTAAGTCCGGCTGGATAGTTTTGGGGGTTGTGAACCACACAGTGATTAATTTTTAGCTGTGTAAAGATAAAATGATTCTGTAGGTTTAGCCAGTGGATTTCTATTAAAGGTATGCAATGGTGTGTCCTACTAAGAATATTAGCTGCAAACTAATATATTTTGTTGCAGTTTTGCTCAAGTTTGTGAAAATTAGTTTTATTAAGATTAGTTAGTATTGCTGAGCTTTAAAGTAAGGTTGGAAACAAAAGAGCTCTGGTGGTTGTTAAATGGGCATTTTCAATCGAGAAATACAGCATTCATTCTGTTGAAAAAGTGAATGGTTCACAGAATTAACTGCTACTACTATGCACACACACACACACACACACACACACACACACACACACACACACACACACACACACACACACACGTGTATGTGTGTGTGTGTGTGTGTGTGTGTGTGTGTGTGTGTGTGTGTGTGTGTGTGTGTGTGTGTGTGTGTGTGTGTATGCATATACAGTGGATATAAAAACATTTACACACCCCTGTTAAAATGACAGGTTTTTGTGATATAAAAAATGAGACCACAATAAATCATTTCAGATCTTTTGCCACCTTTAATGTGACCTATAACTTGTACAATTCAGTTGAAAAAACAAACAAATCTGTTAGGGGATAAAATATAAAAAATAAAAAACGTACAATACACTGGTTGCATAAGTGTGCACACCCTTAAACTAATACTTTGTTGTGTGTGCACACCCTTAAACTAATACTTTGTTGAAGCACCTTTTGATTTAATTACAGCATTCAGTCTTCTTGGGTAGGAGTCTATCAGCATGGCACATCTTGACTTGGCAACATTTGCCACTCTTCCTTGCAAAAGTGCTCCAAATCAGTCAGATTGCGAGGGCATCTCTTGTGCACAGCCCTCTTCAGGTCACCCCACACATTTTCTATTGGATTTAGGTCTGGGTTCTGACCGGGCTATTCCAAAACTTTAATTTTCTTCTGGTGAAGCCATTCTTTTGTTGATTTGGATGTATGTTTGGGGTCTTGTTGTACTGAAAGGTGAAATTCTTCTTCATCTTCAGCTTTCTAGCAGATGCCTGAAGGTTTTGGGCCAAAAGTGACTGGTATTTGGAACTGTTCATAATTCCCTCCACCTTGACTAAAGCCCCAGTTCCAGCTGAAGAAAAGCAACCCCAAAGCATGATACTGCCACCACCATGCTTCACCATGGGATGGTATTCTTTTGATGATGTAAAGTGTTGTTTTTGCACCAAACGTACCTTTTGGAATTGTGGCCAAAAAGTTCAAACTTGGTCTCATCAGACCATAAAACATTTTCCCACTTGCTTTTGGAAGACTTGATGTATTGTTTTGCAAATTTTAGCTGGGCCTGGATGTTTTTCTGTGTAAGAAAAGGCTTCCGTCTTGCAACCCTACCCCATAGCCCAGACATATGGAGAATACAGGAGATTGTTGTCACATGTAGTACACAGCCAGTACTTGCCAGAAATTCCTGCAGCTCCTTCAGTGTTGCTGCAGGTCTCTTGTCAGCCTCCTTGACCAGTTTTCATCTTGTCCTTTTGTCAACTTTAGAGGGATGTCCAGTTTTTTGCAACGTGCCTGTTGTCCCATATTTTCTCCACTTTTTGATGACCGTCTTCACTATGTTCCATGGTATATCCAATGCTGTGAAAATTTTTTTGTACCCTTCTCCTGACTGATACCTTTCAACAATGAGATCCCTTTGATTCTTTGTAAGCTCTCTGTGAACCACGGCTTTTGCTGTAGTAGGCAACTGAGTAAATGTCAGGAAAATCCTACAAGGGCACCTGAACTTTATTTGGGGTTAATCAGAGTCTCTTTAATTGATGGCAGGTGTGTACGCAAGAAGACTGAATGCTGTAATTAAATCAAAAGGTGCTTCAACAAAGTATTAGTTTAAGGGTGTGCACACACAACAACGTATTAGTTTAAGGGTGTGCACACTTATACAACCAACGTATTGTACTTTTTTTATTTTTTATATTTTTCCCCTAACAGATTTGTTTGTTTTTCAATTGAATTGTACAGGTTATAGGTCACATTAAAGGTGGGAAAATTTTTTGAAATGATTTATTGTGGTCTCATTTTTTTTATATCACAAAAACATGGCATTTTAACAAAATTCTTAAGAAATGAATTAGAGTGGTATTTTTGGTCTGTTTCAAATAAAGTGTGTGTCTTTCTGACAAATTGTTGTGGATTGCTGTCACTAAGTAATGACAGGCATGTGAGTTTTAGACTTTGTATCCTTCAGAAAAATGCTTGCTCCTTTCTAAAACTATATATTCATTAATACATAAGGTTTTTATTCTGGCCCAAACTGAGTTAATAACCCCCCCATCTTGGCAATATACATTTATTTCACCAATTTTAAAACCTAATAAAGATCCAACTAGATGTTCTTCATATCGACCCATCTCATTACTTAATGTTGATTATAAAATGTTTATGAGTATTTTTGCTGATAGATTGAAGACAATTATCCCCGGCATTATAGACATAGATCAGACGGGCTTCATTGTAAATAGAAATACTTTTGATAATATAAGAAGAACTTTAACATTAATTGATTTTGCAAATAGGAAAAAGAAAGATTTAACACTTATTAGTCTTGATATAGGTTCAGCATTTGATTCAGTAAGTTGGGACTATCTGTTTACCTTACTGAAGTGCACAAATTTCTCTGATGCATTTGTAAATTTAATTGAGCATTTATACAAAGGAACGCTGGCTTATATTAAGGTAGGAACATATGTTTCACAAAAATACCCATTCTTAAAGGTACAAAGCAAGGATGTCCACTTTCTCCACTATTATTCACTTTAGTAATGGAGCCTTGGGCTAATTTGATTAGAAACAGTACTGACATAGAGGGTTTTGAAATAGAAGAAAATACAACATCAAAAAATCAACTTTTTGCAGATGATGTTCTAATTACATCAGCAGGATCTAATTCTTCTATGCAGTCTTTATTTGATAAAATGATGAATTTTAAAAGTATTTCTGGTTTAATATTCAATGAAGAAAAAACTAAAATACTACCTATATATACACGAAAAAATACTCTCATTAGTGATTTTACTAAATATGTACCCAACTCAGGTCAGATAACTTATTTAGGTATAATACTATCTAAAGATATTAAATCTATTATATATAATAACTATAATACCTGTTTTCTTAATATACAAAATCTTTTTAATACCTGGAATAATATGTTTTTTACTATGGAGGAGAGACTTACAATTATTAAAATGATAATATTCCCCAATATTTTATACTTAATACAATCAATAATACTTTCACCTACAAAAATAACTATCAAGAAACTGAATACACTAATGTTAAATTTCTTATGGGCACCTAATAGACCTAGGATTGCATTAAAGAAACATACTAATAGCTGGTCTCAAGGGGTATTTCTTTTCCAGACTTTAATTTATATATTATCTCTTCTATTATAAAAGTTATTACTTTATTAATAGATCGGTCATATGTCGCAAAATGGAAAGATTATTGGGAGCTAATTAGTATGCACTTCATGAAAATCTCCTTAACACATAAAAATATGATTATAAATAACTCCATGTTGTGGTTGCTAAAGGAATTTTGTACTTCACCTATTACACCTAAACATATGGTCTGTTACCCATTAAATATTATTATTAGTTATCGTAACTTTATATTCATGCACCCTAAGTATAGGGAATGGAATTTTATTGTATTCCCTATAATTTATACTCAGGGTATGCTTATGTCATCTACTTCTGAAGGAGCTCATTTAGCTATAGATAATAATCTAAAGTACTGGTATCAGCTGATATCTGATAATAAAGTTAAAAATCTAGATTTCTTAAAACAAGAATTTGATCTAAGAGAAACTTGCTGGTTAGAGGTTTAGATCTTTAGACACCATCTCATTGATAGAATAGATCTAATGTCTATAACAGTTAAAGAATCTATTCCAAAACTGATTGATTACTTGATAATAAATTTACAGCATAAAGTTTCTGATAAAGGTAAACTTTCATATATACATAAAATTATCAGACAAGAAACTTTTTACAATGTAGATTCATACTGGAATTATTTCACCTCTATTAATGGGGACCCACCAACTCAACAAGATAAACAATATATATTGGAATCTGCTTATAGAACTACATCTTCCATTGTCTGGAGACTTTATACATGGAAATTTTTACATAGATCTTTTTATACACCTTTGATGATGAATAAAATTAATAATAAAGATAATCTATGTAAGAGATGTAATGTAGAAATTAATGCTGACTGGGCTCATATGTTTTATGACTGTATGAAGTTGAAAGAATACTGGAAGTCAATTAATGAATTTTTGCAGGCTCTTTTTACAGATAATTTCATTATTTCTACGTCTCTTATATTATTCAACACACCTGTACCTCAATGTGTTAAAAAGATTAAGCTTCCCTTGTTATGGTCTATCCTAGCAGTGGCTAGGAAAATAATAACTAGAAATTGGATTTCAGATACACCTCCTTCGTTCAATGAATTTAAAAATGTTATGAATATAATGTGTCATATGGAAATAAGCACAATTAGAATGAGAACAACTAGAAAAACATCACATTTTATTGTATGGGATAATTTACAAAATTTGTTAAAAAAATTCTAATTTCAATAGCACAGTATTTTAGTTTAATTAATTGATCTGATTGTAGTGGATGTCTTTGTAAATACTTTAGTTGTTTTGTTGAATATTATAATAATACCTATTTTTAATTATTTGTATAAAATTGTTATGATATTTCTCTTATATGTTAAAACAATAAACTTGTTTTAAAAAAAAAAAAAACCTGTTATTCTTGTTACTTTTTAAGAGTATAAGAAAAATATTTAAAATCTGTTCCTAATTTTGTCTTTTGTCACGGATTGTTTAGCTCAGAAGTCGAGAGGGCAAAGTGATGTTACAGTGAACACAGGATGTGATACACTATTTTGACATTACAAGTGAATTACACAGAAGTTCTTAACATTTCTCATTATACCTGGCCAATAAAACTTTGACAAAATTCTGACTTTAGTTTGATCTCTTCCTTAGTGTCCACCCAAAATATGACTTTGTTCCAGTTTCATCAAACATGTTTTAAACATTTTTGGAACTAACAATTGGTGTAGCATTTCTTCTCTGAAATCATTCAACCCATTTAGTTCAAAATATTTGTACAGAGTGGGTCACTCAAGATCATTTGTCTTTTCCTTTACTCTGGATATATTTTTTTCTGTCTCTGCATATTGTGTCATTATGTAATTGTGCTTTCTTAAATTTGTCATTAATTATTTTAACATCTGTAAAGTCTAGAACACTTTAGTTATTTATTTTATTTTGAATTTGTTAACTGTGTAAGTGAACTGGACCAAGGATCTCTCTCAGCCTTGACTCAGGTCATATGGATATGACAAAACAGATATATACTAAACATTTGCAGAGTACTGAATGTACATGCATAAAGAAAGAGAACTGTTACAGAGTCATTACAAAATAATGCAGTTAGACTGTTATTAGGATACAGTGCAATTTAGTGAGTCATCACAGGAACATAGGAGTTACACAGTCATTACAAAATAATGCAGATATATTGTAGGGACAGTAAGGTACAGAACAATTGTTTCATCACAGATGCACCACAGAGCAATTAAGTGTTTCATCACAGATGCAGTACAGACATTGAAACGCGCATGGGTAGTGGCAAAGTAAATCAGATACAGAAATGTCTGTTTAACAAACTGAAGGTATCTGTTCTCTTAAAATGCATTAAGAAGTATATCAGAAGTGCATCTGCTGCGTAAACCTGTACCTTAGAAGGTTGCAGCCCTGTAAAATGCATTTTGTAGAACATTGCAGTCTTAAGAATAAGGTTCACCCATGGAGTGAAATTTGTACTAAATAACATTAAGCATAGCACACTGAAGGCCTATGCATAAGGGTCATGAAGATTAATGATGCACTTTGCATTATGTTTTAATATGTGACAATTATTATTTTGGCAAATAGTACTTATTACCTTCCCTATGCAGACTCCAACCAACAGCACTTGTTATTGCTAAACAATTATCTTTTGCCATTTGTTTATGCTGATTTACATGCGGTTGGAAGCTAGTTTGTAGGGCAGCAAGATCAGTATTTACACATCTACAGTTAATGCATTTTATTTACAATTAAATATAATATTTACAAGCTGTGCATCCAGTCATCAGTGCAGAGGTAACAATGATTGTTAGGTGTTGCATCGTGTAAATTTGCAGTTAGTTAATTAGCCTGAATCTCTTAAGTAGTTATATATATTCTTCATAGCAAAGTTTTTAGATTTTTTTTATAAATAGTTGTAGCTTAGCAATATCTCTTATTTCTTCTGGAATGTTGCTCTAGTATGTTGGTGAAATTTTAATCAAATGTAATTTAAATGTAGGTCTGACCACCTGTTATGCTGCATTGCCCTGCAGGGTGAAAGCTTGCTGCCTGATAACCAGCTTGCTGGTCAGTGGCATAGAGGGAGAATAATGCTGTCTGGGGGCTTATATTTACCAGAAACAGACTGGAATAATTTTGATTCAACAACATCAGTAAGGAAATTATGTACAACTTATACTCAGGCAAAACAATTGCTTCAGATTGTAAAAAAGCCTACAAGGGAACAAAACATACCAGATATTATATTCTTAAAGAAATTACAGTTATTTCATACCAAGTTTTACCACCAGTGATATGCAGTAATAATGGGGTTATAAAGGTTAAATTGTTGCCAGATAATTCTGCTAAACTGAAATCTACACCAGTGCACAGAAGATTAATATCAGGCTGTATGGAAGCAAAACACTCACTTTTCAAAACTAATTGGAGTGATGGAAAAAATGGCAACATAAATGTAGCAAGCTTTGAAAGAGAAAGTATTTGAATGCAAAAAAATCTAAAAAATATTTAACATCAGGATCTAGGCACATAGGGTCAGGAGGATATACTTCCATACAAACACAATACTTGAATAAGGTGAGTGACAAAAATATAAGAGATGGAAAAGAAGTTGAATTATAACTTTGAAAAATGAAAAAAAAAACAAGCTGGATAGACAAAATAAACATAGTGTATGACAAGATCAAGAAAAATTTGAAGAAAATTTATAAAAAGATATTGACCATGATAGGAAACCATTTTATAAATACATAAGATGTACCAGGAATAAGACATACAAATCAATAAACTGTGTGCACATTTTAAAATATATGCTCAAACACAAGAGAATATAGATATAATTATAAAATCATACACAAAGCAGTGTCTTAGTAACTTTCAGGTAACTTCAGATACTGAAATTAAATTAGAATAGATTGAAAAAGAATTGTGCAAACTGGACCCAAACAAAGCAATGGGAGGAAACAGAATTAGTAATGACCTGAGGACACTTCAGCATGAACTTACAGTACCATTATATCTGTTATTCACTAGGTCATTTAAGTATAGAGCAATTCTTCATGATTGGAGACATGCATAGAATACACTACCAAATTACATTTAAGCAAGCATTAGTTTAAGGTAAAGGAGAATAGGACAAACAAACAGTCATATAGAACCATAAGTTATTTTCATGTTGTTGAAAAATAATGGAGAAGGTTATTTTGGATAAATTATTGTCAGAATTGGAAAGGTTGGGACTTGAAATCATACAACAGCATCCATATATTGCAAATAGATCTATAACCACATGTAGCATGACGCTCTATAACAATATAATGAAAAATTGTGTTGTGATGTAATTTATATAGACAACTTCATTTGATGAGGTCATACAGCAAACACTGATCAATAAATTAGAACTAGATATTGATATAACATTAATAAGATGGATAGCTGCATGGCTTACAGATAGGACATGGCAAGTACCATACAGCAATTAGCCAGATGAAATTCTAGTTTACAGTGAGGGTGTCCCACAGGGCTCTGTTCTAGATCCATACTTGTTTAGGTTGTATCTTTCAATTCTGTTTTTTTCATCTGCTGTGTTCTATAGTTTGTATGCAGATGACTTGAAAATGTAAAAAGTGATTACATGCGTTACAAATAGGGTATGTCTGCAAAAGAACTTGACTAAATTGACCATTTGGGCATAGGAGAAAAATATGGTAATAGATACATCACAAACTAAGCATATGAAATTTGGGAGACAGATTGAAAAGTGAATATTTAATTCAGCACACACAGATTGAAACTGTAGATTCATTTAAGGACTTGGGTATATGGGTAGATCCAGCTTTGAAAATCATATCAGCCAATTGGTTAATGACAGTTATAGAACTATAGGTTGCATACAATTTTTATAAAGTCTAGGAAACCAGAAATTATTTAATCATTGTGTGTGTTAATTACGTTGACCCAAACTTGAGTATGGAATAACAACACAGAAACCTTATAAGAAAACAAGCATGAGAAAATTAGAAAGAGTACAGTGGAAATATATTAAGCACATCCATTGAGGTGAAAATATAAGTTATTATGAAAGAGTAAAATATCTGAAATTGTACAGTGCCTCATATAGATATTTAAGAGGAGACCTTGGAATACAGGGCATTGAAAAACAACTATCTCTGGGAATGTTTGGGGTTATCAAAATGTAGTTGAGAATCCTCTAACAATCAGTGCAGAAAAATATAGAAATGACAGGTGTACTAACTGGTTCTCTGAGAGAGAAGCTGATGCATAAAGTAGACTACCAAATTACATTTGAGCAAGCATTAGTTTAGATATTTTCAAGAACAACCTGGACACTTACTATGGGAATAACTGCTTTGGTATATTGGCAGGAGAGGAGGGCATTATTGCCCGTGCTTGAAATGTTTGTTTGTATGCATGCATGTATGAATCCTTCTTTCAATAGTTTAAAACTGAGAGTGTTTAGCAGGAAGGTTGCTGTAGATGTTATAGGAAGCCATTTGCCTTTCCTTATTTTCTGCAGTGATGTCCTCTAGGAGTGGCCAGATTAATAAACCTCAATGTCTTGTTTTCAGTTATTTGAAAAACAAGCAGTATTTTGAGGAGAAAGTAATGAGATTATGGGCATATTGTATTCCAGTCCAGCAAGTCACACATTCAAAGCTACTGCTTTCCATGTTTCAGCTATAAGTAGGTTTGAAATCGTATGTGAAATCTGAAACAATGTTATAACCGTGTCTATCTGTGTTACATTATGGGGGTAAAGAATACACTTTGGTCTAGATTAATTCCTAGGTATCTCTGAAGATTTGCCTTGGAGGTGTATTGTCAGTAGGGGTGGTTCACGGTACTGGCTACATGACTGCAGGCTCCTAATTAAAATATGGTATTAAATTCAGAAAGACAACAATTATTTTTAAACTATAATAGCTAACTTTCTGATTTTTGTTTTATTCCAGGTGCTGAGAACCACACATGCACAGAGTTCTGAGGACAGCTGAAAAAGAATCTTCTTAATCCTCTTGCTGGGCTGTTTTTCAGAACAGTCTGGCATTATGTTTACTTCACCAGTCTATACAGCTCTTTGTTCCAGTTGAGGACATCTGAGACATCATCAACAAGCATATCACTAGGCTGCTGTAAGAGGAAGTGAAGAGCTCTTTCTACAAGCTCAGACTGCCTCAGATGACTGACTGCCTCAGATGACCAAAGAAAAATAGCCTGAGACTGAAACCTTGCTATTGACATGCCAAGTTTTGATTGTCAGTACAGCATAAGTGGATTGTTTGGCTATACTTTAGAAACACAAAGCTTAAAACTAAACCTGAGATTCATGTGCTTGTTTGGCTTGCTTGCTGTACTTTGCCTGAATATTGTAGATCTCTGTCTGCATTTTATTTTGAACTGAAGTTTTTCATTTAAGATTTGGTTACTTTTATTTTTTATCTTCTTCATGTATTACATTTGTTTTATTTTAAGTTTTCTGTTCTTTTGGAGTTTTAAGAGGTCTTGGCTAGGGTCAGTTAGAAAACTTAGCAAAGAATTCCTTTGCAAACAGTAAATAACATCAGCCAGTTAGTTGGAGGAGCTGAGCTATAGCATTCCTCATTTAGCTAGAAATATTTGGAGGCATGTCTATTTAGCTGGAGTACTTGTTTGGCTTGCTGTACTCTGCTGAATATTGCTGATCTTTGTCAGCATTTTATTTTTCCCACCCACCCACTTAACTGTTGATGGATTCTTGCACTTGGTGGCTTTTGAGTTGCCTGCCCCTAGTGTAAATATGATTTTGGACACTCCTCCCAGTCCCATCTCATCAGCTCATTCTACTGAGTACAGAGAGTGTGGTTTGGAAGGCCCACCCCCTTAGTTTCTTAACCTTGAATTATCTTGTTTCCTCCCTTCCCACTTAACTTAAAAAATACACTTTATTCAGCTGCTTTTACTATATTTGTGTTTCTTCCTACTTTACTACTTTATTTTGTTTTTGCTGCTTGTTCTTAAAAGTGTTCAATTGCATTTATTCTGCTGCATTTATTACTGATTGTTAGCAGCCTGATTAAATTGTAACTGTTATTCTAAGCCTCTTAGTTTTGGTTTAAGCACTTGGGCTTCAGGCCAGTTGTTTTACATTAAGGAGGTCTGTAGTCTACATTCTTGTGGCAGGAGAGGTAGCTTACATCCTTTTAAGTTGGTAATTGCTGGTTGAAGACTTACTGTGTCTGTTATTCTAAAAGTGTCTTATTTCTGGTTTAAGCACTTGGACTTCAGGCCAGTTATTTTACATTAACAAGGTCTGTGGTCTATACTCTTGTGGGGGGAGAGGGTAGCCTCTACCCTTCTGAGCTGTAAATTGCTGGTTGAAGGCTTATTGTGCCTGCTGTTCTGTGTGTCTGTGTTCTGTTTTAAGCACTTTGGCTCCAAACCGGTTATTTTATATTAGGAAAGTTTGTGGTCCAGACTCTTGTGGCAGGAGAGATTAGCCTACACCCTTCTAAACTGGGAATTCCTGGTGAAGGCTTATTGTGCCTGTTATTCTAAGTGTCCTTGATTTAGTTTAACCACTTGGGTTCCAGACCAGTTATTTCACACTAGGAAGGTTTGTGGTCTACACTCTTGTGGGAGTATGTATTGCTGCTTTATTTAAACCTTTTTGTTGTTGTTGTTGTGACTACAATTTTATGCAATTTGAATTTATAGTACTTCTGCATTTTATAGCATAGGCTAGATTCAGGATTGCTGAATCTAGACTGTTTGGTGTCATTTGAGTGCTAAAACCAGATATCTTACATTAAAAAGGCACCCTGCACCTTGTGGCAGAAGTGTGCAGCCAATGAGCCATCTGAGTTGGGGATTGCTCGAATAAAGCTCAGTCTTGGTGTTTCCCTTTGGTTACTTTGTTTAAAATTGTTTAACTTTGCTTGTATTTAAGAGTCGTGTTTGTGTGGTTTGAGCTCAGTTTGCCGGAGCTGCTCAGAGCTTGCACTGCTGTCCTACGATCAACTCATTTGTGCATTGTGAAGCAGTGATGCAGTTTTCTACCCCTAGCTCTCCATAGAGTAGCTGCTTTTTGTTAGTCTTACAGCAAAACCTGGTCCATCTAGCCCACTGTCCACTAGTTACTACAATATATAGCTGCCATAATGGACAGACATTTTGTCACCATTTCTCCAGCCAGCCTGATTGACATGGGCAGCCTGAGGCTATGTAGCAATTGCCTCATGTATACTGACAACTAGTTACTCCTAAAACAAACAAATACAACATGTGAGAGCTGTATCTATACTATGAATTTGGACTCAGTTCTCTTACATAACAACAAACCAGATATCAAACAGATTGCCAGCACATACACTTCACCTTTTGCGCATAGCAAGCTCACAACACATAAACCCACATACACAGAGGTACTCGCTAGAAGCCTACCTAAAGCCCAGAGACCTCCCAAGTGCAAACCTACTGCACACACTGCAGACCCAACAGAATCCACTACACATAATAATATACACAACAGTGTCTCAGCCAATAAGCTCCTAAGGCAAAACACCTCAAAACCAATTGTCTTGGTCATAGGTCAGCTGCCTGTCTGGTACCAGGATCCATCAGGTCGCACATACACTTAAGTCTCTCAACAAGTAACATGATGACTCTGTCATATTCCATGTTGGAGTAAATGACTTAAGACGTACCTAACTGGACTATATGAAGATGACTGAGCTATCAGATTATGTGCCCAGGCAGGTATGTCCCTATCCCTAAGCAGCATTCTACCTTCACCCAGGATGATGCCTCAATATAAACAAAAAAATGATTGACTTCAACAATTGGCTTAGCTTCTGGTATCATTTTATGGGGATCCAGCATCTGTCAGCCTGGGAAGATATGGTCAACAGACCATGCTGCTTTGCCAGAGATGGTCTTCACATGTCACCTCTTGGCTTTCAGTTACTGGCAATGGTACTTGGCTCCCCCATAGTGCCTTTTTAGGCACTGTCATAACAACAAAATTCTCAACATAAAAAAATCCACTAGAAACAAACTCAAGGTTATGCTGCTTAGTGCTAGGGGTCTAAATCAGAAACTGCACTCACTGGAAGCACTCCTTACCTTGGAAGATGCTGATGTTTGTGTAATCACAGAGACATGGATCAAGGCCGCAGAGAGCACCCTGGCCATGCAAGGCTACAATGCCTTCCACATGTTTAGACCTCAAAATGAGCAGGAAAGAGCCAAAGGCAGCAGTGTATCCATCTTCATTAAAGACAAATACACTTCAAGACTGATCAAACAGTATGACTCCCTAGAGCTACTCCAAGTCCAACTATCTGTAGGTAAAACCCCCTTCCATATCATTGTTAGCTGTAGGTCCCCCACCATGAACCATGAGAACCACTCTAGCTACCTGAACCAACTTGAGCCACTCACTATACAGCCAAACACCTTGGTCATGGGTGATTTCAACTATCTTTCTATCGACTGGAAGTCATATATGAGCACAAACATGCTCGCCCTAAGTTTCTTGGATTTTGTTAATACAAATGCACTGGAACAGATAGTCTGACCCCAACAAGGGTCTTGAATGTGCTAGACTTAGTACTCACCAACACTGGGGTTCTCTGCACTACCCCTTGTGTGTTGCCTTTCCTGGTAAGGTCTGATCATAAATCAGTCTCATTTGAAGTAACGATCATCGATCATACCTGACCCTGCCCCCCCCCCCCCCAGAGCAAAAAGGATGAAAAAATTCTCCAAAGCAAACTATAGCCTCCTAAGTAATGGCATAAATAGTTTCAACCCCCCTGCTACCACTGTCAACAATGTCTCCTATACAGATGTGCACACAAATGCCTTGTAGAAACACCTATACAAATGTATAGACTCAGCTGTACCAGAATGGATCAAAACAAGGTCCTCACAAAAAACAAGCCAACCTGGTGAACATCAAGCATAAATAGGTTATACAACAAGAGGAAGAAAGTAATGTCTAAGAACAAGAGGGACCTGACTCAGCAGAGGAAGAACACCCTTACAGCTTGAACAAGCAAATTAGATACCTTGTAAAGTCATCTAAAGCCAATCATCAAGCTAAACTAGCATCCCTAGCTAAGGATAATCACAAGGCATTCTTTAGCTACATCAGAAATCTAAAAGGGAAGGCCCACCTTTGTGCCAAACTAGTAGTGAAAGGTACCACTCATACTGACCCTGAGGACATTGCCAATCTGCTAGCAAACAGATTTTGTGCAAACGTCACCCTCCTGTCCCCACCAGACATACCCCAAAGCATACCTGTCACCAGTCCTCTACCTAGCATCTCCAAAGAGCAGATCATAACCACACTCTCCATGGTCAAAAACACAGCCTCTATGGGACCAGATAACATCCTAGGCTGCCTACTAAATGGTCTAAAACAGGACCTAGCAGAACCACTTGGCACTCTCTTCAACCACAGTCTAAGTACTGGCTTTGTCCCAGCAGAGTGGAAAACAACAGCAGTAGCAACAGTAATTCCCTTGCACAAAGGAAGTCCATCAGCCAACCCTGTGAACTATAGACCCATATGCCTAACCTGCCTTATCTGAAAGGTTATTTAGAGAATCATCATGGACCTTAACAACAAAGACATAGGTGACCTTCAAGCTCTTGACCTGACCAAGGGTAGATCTTGCTTATTAAACCTGGTGGACTTCCTCGAGAATGTCACCAAAGTCCTGGATGAAGTCAAAACAGTACATACAGCCCATCTTGACTTAGCCAAGGCTTTTGACACAATCTCCCACTCAGGCATCATTGAACAACTCACCCACATGTCATTAGATACGTAGCCAACTGGCTCACTGACAGAACACATACAGTCAAAGTTAGGGATTCCACCTCTACCAGCTTACCAGTTACCAGTGGTGCACCACAAGGATCTGTGCTGAGCCCCCTGCTGTTCGGAATCTATTTCTCAGAAGTCCAGGTGAAAATAGGTGGCCTGTGTCTTACCAAGTTCACCATTAACTGCAAACTGGGTGCAATCATTGAATCCCCCAGCAATGCTGACATACTACAAAAAGAGCCTACACAGACAAATGATTCATGCCAAAGCCACAGACATAAACTAAATGCATAAAAATGCATTATCATCCCTTTCAGCAAAGAGGAAGTCCCTGCAAATTACAATATTAACAGTACACCCCTTAGCTCAAACCCTGTGGTGACAGATTTGGGAACACAGGTTGATAGCAACCTTAACTTTGGTCACCATGTGTCCACAATGGTAAGAAAGGCCTTCTATGTTGCACATCTCATATGTAGGGACATTGTATCCAGACCTAGGATGTTATAACTCCCTCATCAGACCATTAATAGAGTACAATACTCCCTTTTGTATGTTCCTCACCAGAGACCTGCAGCAGCTGGAGAGACCTCAGAGGTTTCTCACCAAGAAAATTCACGGCCTTTAACACATTACCTACATGGAAAGACTGAAGGGCCTGTCACTGTACTTGTGCCTGGCCTACACAGCAGTCTCGGACCATTCCCTAATGGAAATGTACATCTGCAAGTCAAATGGGACAAGATTCACTCACTCCAGGGATCTTAACCTAATCTGTGACATTAACAGGACATGCTGGAGAGACAGATATGTCTCCCAGAGATTGCCACTCCTCTGAAACAAACTCCCAATTCATATAAAACAGCTCCTTAATTGCCCTATTTAAGCATAACTTAGACAACTGAATGGGAGACCATAAATTTACCCAGGGGTTGTCACCTATGTCACTCTTGGATAAGGGTAGTCAGTGCTGATCATAGACTCACCCTACAAATATAGGGAACAAGGTTATAACATGGCTAGGCTTATAAAGACACTAGGGCCTATAGCCTAGTAACCTACTATGAATCTATGAACCTATAAACACTGGCATAAATGTACCCATAAAGACTTAAAAAGTAAATTGTGAGCATGCAGAAGCCATATAGCTGAAACACTGGTATGGCCTTAAGGGGTTATTTGCATAGGAGGTTTAAGGTAGTAACAGTGAAGACTCTAGGCTCGCTGTGTATTTCTTGCAGTAATTATAAAGAAAATTATTATCTTAAAAGAACAGCTCTAGGTAGTAGTCAATGTTATACAGACTATCTACTATTGTGGGACTGCCACAAATAGAAGCAGCTGAGCTAAACAGTCTCATTTTGTCGAGGTGGCAACGTCACTTACTTTATGCTGGTAACTAGAGTAAATTTCACACCCTTGTAAGCTGGTGCAGCATGGTGTCCTCTAAGCTGGTGCTGACTTCAGTCTGTACAACTGCAACTAACATTCATGAGGACCCTATACTTAAGCAATTAGCTGGAGTAAATTTCCTATCCTTGCATGCTGTTGTGGCATCCTTTCAGTTGGTGGCTTATTAAATTACAACTTGTTGAAGAACCAACACACTGAGCAAAATTGGTCAAGAATTTGATTGAAAAGAAAAAGTAAATGACTAATTGTAAATGTCTTTTGCAGAGGGCAAACCCGCAGCCCCCCCACATCCCTCATGTTCCCTAAATATATATATATATATATATATATATATATATATATATATATATATATATATACATATATATACACCAAAGCCATGGTCAAACAAACACAAAGAAGATAAAACTGGTCCACACTTAGAAACCACACAGACAGTGATTTTCTAAAGAAAACAGAGATCACAGAGTTCAACTTCAGTAAGTGGAGCTTGGCTAGCTACAGCCATGTCTAGTTTGCACTCAGACAAAAAGAAATGCATTGAATGATACAAGACTAACCAAAATCAGCACTCTTCATGAGATAAATCTGTATCCCTACCAGTTATAATATTCTCTGTAACTGACTAATAGCATGGAGCCATCCAGACAACATTATTCATTATCAAAATAACATTGTCTGCATAGAAGATAAAATAAGGTGGCAAAAGTGATAATTAGATTCATCCTACTACCCTGAAGGTGATGAACTACAAGATAAAGGATGGCATGTATAACTAACAAAACTAAAAAGATACTGATAGGACAACCTACTTAACTCCACATAGCATAGGTTGTGGTGTAGTGAGGTAACCATTAACCAAAACAACAATAGTGCTCAGAGCATAGATGACCAAAAAAAGAAACAGACCAGGTAGCATTTCTAGTTTCGAACAACAAGAAAAAGAAAATAATTTGTTTCTGATCATATATGTTCCTAATGAAAAGTAAAGGGGCAACCCCGTTCAACTAAAAAAAAAAAAAATTAAATGCTGAATATTCAGCCAGCACCTGTCATCCACAATAAGGCTCCATATTTAAGTGCACAAAGTAACATACTAAAGTCACCAAACCAAATAATTTGCAATCATACTAATAAAAGAGGTTGCATTTGTTCCAAAACTAAGTTCACTATGCATGTAAGACTTGAGTACATAAAATCATGCAATCCTACAGATTACTAACTGTCTGGAAACATCCTGAAGAACACAGAAGCGTGGCTCTACAGAAGTGGATTCAATGACCAGAATTGTTTGTTTGTGTCTTTCAGCTTTTCCCGGTTAGGGGTCACCACAGCAGAACTCCAGTCCGCTAATGATTGGTAGTTGAGTTTTTACGTGCCGAGTTACCAGCCCTGATGCACAACCTTCAACGAAGATACGCCCATTCATGCATGTCTCCACGCAGAAGACGCTCTAGCTGAGACTCGAACTGGACAGCGTCTTACTGTGAGGCGACAATGCTACCGCAGCACCACCAATGACCAGAATATCTATTGATAATACTATCAACAAAATACCTGAATTCAAGTCTTCATCTTTAGACTAAATTACTTGCTATCCCCACAACAGCTCCAGTTTATTAATCTGTTCGGCTTATCCCAGTTAGGGGTTGCCACAGTGGAACAACAGTCCACAGAATGATTGGCAGTGGAGTTTTACGATGCTGAGTTGCCAGCCCAACACCCAACCTTCCACAGAAGGCACATACATGCACACACTCACACTTCGGGCCAATTGAGAGTGTCCAATCCACTTACAGCATGTCTTTGGGATGTGGGAGGAAACCGGAGCATCACAAAAAAAAAACAACAATTTCACAGAGACTAGAAACTCAAGTAACCAAAGGAAACAGCTCAACTTGCTTCTGATACTATTAAAATTCAATGAACAAAATGAAATGTTAATCATTTCCTAGCGATTCCGTCTCTTCAGGCCTCTGAGTTTATACTTAGAAAGGGAAATACATGCATTTAAGTTCAGATACAGTTGTAACACAGTGAGCATTATACAAAGGCTCAAGCCCATTAGTAGCAGAAGCAGGTAAAGGACTATGCACTTCTGCAACATGAACATACTCTGCAGTAACTAAAGGTACAGGAAACAAGTCAAGTCAAGCTGAATCAGGTGAAAAGTCTTCAAAGTCATTTTCAGTCAGTTTAGTTAAAGTAGCAGCACCTTGAGAAGATACAGGTTCATCCTAGTGCTGTTGGCAATCAAACCAGTAACATTCAGTACAGCCTCACATTTTACAGCAATACTGGTCGCCTCACAGTAAGACGTTGTCCTGTTCGATTCTCAGCTAGCGCGTCTTCTGTGTGGAGACATGCGTGAATGGGCGTACCTTCGTTGAAGGTTGTGCGTCAGGGCCGGCAACTCGGCACGTAAAAATCTATTTCCAATCATTAGCGGACCTGAGTTCCACAGTGGTGATCCCTAACCAGGAAAAGCTGAAAGACACAACAACAACTTGCAGTTAGATATAGTATGCCCTTTTCCCATCACTATGTTCACAGGAGTTTCGGACAAGTGTGGATAAAATGACTAGCATCTTCATGAAAAAAAAAAAACAAGCCTTAGGCTAGGAAGCATAATGTAATGTACCTTGGCAGCCAAAAATATTATGTAACACTCTCCAAATAAATAACATGGAGGATTATGAGTGGGTCTCGGATCATAACAGCTCGTTATATGTTTGAGACATGAATGATCTCAATAGTGAAGCTCAAGAGGTGAATTTTGACACCAGTGTCAATATTACATAACTAGCAGGGTTATAATAGAAAAGACCTGATAATAATTCTTTGTAATATGTGGATTTGAATCTGTTCTCATGTATCACAATAAATAGAGAAAAATGTAACAGTGATAAATTTATTACAGCTTTGAAAGTTGCAACCCTTTTAACATGGCTACTACAGTGCAATAATGGGAGGCAAAAAGAGCTTTAAAACATATTCAAATACTTCATTTAGATGTTTTTGTTTTTCATTTGGCTGAATTACATGTCTGAATATATTTTAAAGATCTTTGCAGTTTCTGCAGCTGTTATGTAATTGTCAATGACCACTGTTAATCATCCTTCTCAAGACTAGAACCTAACAATAGTGAAGGGTGCATAACATAAACATGTCAAGTACTTTTCTGATGTTGTAAATGTACTTAACAAGCTTGTTTTCCCCAGTTGTGGGATATTATCACAGAGTTCCTTGCACTACATAATGGTTAACTGTATGTGGTTCCACCAAACCTCCCAACCACCAGTCCATATACTTCTAGTATATAAAATATTTTGGATATCATGAAATTGTTTTTTGACTGCATCTAGGTGCTTTAGCATTACAGTAAACTTATTATATTTAATTCATGTGTATGCATATTGTTCTAGTGGCTATATTATCAATCTCAAGACTATTTAATATCTATCCTGTATATGCCTTTGTATATGTTATGTAGCTGTATGGCCCAGGTAGAACTGTAAAAACATGCGTTTTCTTTTCTGAAACAAAAACGCCAGTAGTAACATAATGTAGTTAATGTTGCAAAGTACTTTTAACAGAGAATTCAACCATAAAATGATTTACAACTGATCAAATGAAAAATAACATTTCGTACCCTAAATGAATAATGGACTTAATGCTGTGGATCACACTGCTGTGACTGGGCAGTGTATACGGGACTTCATTGAATGGCCCTGTTGCAGTTTTGGTGAGACCCCCCTCCCCCCTCGGACCTTTGTGCAACTTGGATGTTTGTTGTTTTCTGCTGCTGTGTGTTCTATACAGGGTATCTACCAATGCACCGATTATAGCAAGCATGCAGAACTCAGCAACATCTGGGTTAATGCTACTTCTCCGGAAGCAGCTTGGGATCAGTACTGCGCTCTTGCTTCTGGTGGGAGAAGGAGATAAGGATCTAGGATTCTTAGTTGTGTGCATCTGTCTTGAGACCAGTAGTAACTCCGCTGTCAGACAGATGGCACATCTAGTAATCAACTCCAAAGTCATACATGCTAGTCCCCCTTCAGCCCATATTTTAAGCACCCGGAACCATGGATGTGCACTCTCCAACCATCTCTGTAGCCAGCTTGGTTGAAATGGGCATCCTGAGACAATTGTCTCATGTTTACTGACAACCACCTATTACTTAAGCAAAATGACACAATGCAGTTATGTAATGCTATTGGAGGCAAAAATCTCACAAAAAGACACTACAAATCAGTGGTTTGTCAATACTGCACAATACCACACTAAACTTATCATACATATATCAGACCAAACACATAGATCTACCTTTGCTGAGGCTCTTAAAAATTATCCTACCTAAATCACAAAGGCCTCCTAAATGTAATCTAAGAAACATATACCCTCAACAACCTCACAAACACACAACATAGGCAGCACCCACCTTGAAAAATACATCAAAGAGTCACAGAGTATTAATTCAAAAGCCCATAAGGCAAACCTCCACACAATCCAACATCCTAGTCATAGGTGATTCCATTGTAAGACCAACCAATACACCACTCACCAGGCAGTGCAAGGATAGGGTCACAGTCAGTTGCCTATCAGGGGCAAGGATTTGTCACTTCATACAGGCACTCATGTGCTTGTACCACAAGTACACATTTGACCGTCATAGGACATGGGGGGGTGTAATTGACTTCACATGCACCTCCCTAGACTATATGAAGACAGGCATGATACAGCTCTTGAAATATTTATGCAGGGCAGGTATGAACCTAACCTTGAGCAGTATTTTACCATCACCAAAAACAATGCTGCAATAAGAACAAAAGAGTATTAACTTTAACAATTAGCTTAGCTTTTGGTGCCATTCAAATGGCATCCAATATACATATCAGCCTGGGAGGAGATGGTAGACAGTCCTAACTACTTTGCCTTATTAGCTGAAACCTTTGTCTGCCCCAATAGTGCCTTTTTTAGACAATGTCAGTCCCAAAAATGCTTCCAACATAACAAAATAGAATCTGGATAACATTAAGGTATTGCTGCTCAACACTAGGAGCCTAAACAAAAAATTCCACTCCCTACAAGCACTCTTTACCCTGGAGAACATTGTCATATGCATCAGCAGGAAGACTTGGTTCAATACCATTGATAGCACTCCAGCAGTATAGAGTTTCAATGCCTACCACACATTCTGCCCTCTCCCCTTGCACTAGATGAGGGCACTAAAGGCAGCAGTGTCTCCATCTTTTGTAAAAAAAAAAAAAAAAAAAAAAACACTTCACCTCTGGACTAGTTATACAGGATTACAGTCTGGAACTCCTCCACATCCGGCGTACCATTAACAAGAGCCCTTATCACATCATGGTTAACTATACAGCCCCCTCCTCATCTTCCTCAACCCATAATGCCTACCTAATATGGAGTCCCTATACATTAAACCAAAACATCACTGTCCTAATTGTCTTCAACTACCCCTCCAGTAACTGGGAGACATATACATACTCTAACATTTATGCCCAGATATTTCTGGACTTAATCAGTGCAACCTCTCTGGATCAGTTAATCTGCACCTTAACCAGGGGCAATAGTATCCTGGACTTGATCCTCACCAATATGGGGCAGCTTTGCTCCCTAACAAATGTTATTCCATTCCTGGTCAAATTAGGCCATAAATCAGTCACA
This sequence comes from Protopterus annectens, assembly GCF_019279795.1. Lineage (NCBI taxonomy): Eukaryota > Metazoa > Chordata > Ceratodontiformes > Protopteridae > Protopterus > Protopterus annectens. The sequence continues at coordinate 1,146,337,834 of NC_056730.1, forward strand.
TTCACATTAAAATTGAAGTCAGAAGCATTCTCCAGCAACTTGTTATTCAGAGATCATACCAATGATAATCTACTAAAACTTGGTAAGAACCTGCCAAAAGTAACACAACTTCCAACTGGATGAACCCTTTATTTATACAGAATCCCTACTGCCACATTCTATGCACATGTGAATAGCTGCATAAATATATATTTCTACCTCTAAAGTAAATACATTGCCAAATTCAAAAATAAACCCCAGTGGTAGAACCAAAATATAAACAGACTATAATAAAAGAAAAATCATTGTAAGTAAAAATAAATTTAACTCTAAAGATGCAAAAAAAAAAAAAATGCTTGCAAAATTTAACAGGGAACTCTGGACCCTGAACCCAGGTAAAAGACAATCAGAACCCTTAGAAACAATGCTCAGCAGTGTGCAGAGCTAATAGTAAATTATATCACGTACTTAGTTCCAGCGAACAAAGACAATCTACCAGCAGATAAATTTAGCTCTAACTTTGCCCCCTTAAATTCTCAAATCTCATACCCACATGTACGACCCCCTCAAATCTCCCATGAGCAAGTCCTCAAAGCACTGTCCAAGGCCAAGAACACTGCTTTTGAGGGTCTGGGCAACATGCTGGGCTGCTTACTGGCCAGCCTGATACAGGATCTATTGGACTCCCTAAAGAGGATATTCAGTGTCAGCCTCCAAACACGTTTTTGTACCCACACAAATGGGGTATAAATGGACCCTGGAAATTATAGACCTAAAAATCTGACCAGCCTCATCTGTAAGGCTGTGGAAGGGAACATTATGAAATTAATAAGAACATACAGTAGGTAACTTACAAACTCTTGACCAAAAAGGACAGTCACCAGTAGAGTCCCCATGGCTCTTTGCTGGGCCCACTCCATTTTGGTGCCTAATCCTCAGATATCAAAGCTAATATCAAAGGGCACTGACTAACCAAGTTCACAGATTATTGCAAACTGGAAGCAGTCACTGAACCCCCCCAAATGAGAACACCCTTCAGGGAGGTATAATACAGATAAAGGTATGATGCCAAAGCCATGGCTTAAAACTGAATACCAAGAAGTGCATCATAGTACCTTTTGGGAAGTCTGCCACCAACTGGGCAACTACATCAACAAAACACCCTTAAAAGTTGATTCACTAGTCAGGGATCTGGTAATTCATGTAGACAGTAACTTATCCTTCGACCAACATGTGTCCAAGGTAATAAGAAAATCCTTCTATGTTGCTCAACTTATAAGCAAGAGCATGGCATCTAGGTCCAGAGAGGTAGCCATACCACTGTACATGGTTATCAAAAGACCCATCATAGAGTGTAATGCCTCCTTCGGTATATACCTGACCAGATGCATGCAGCAACTGGAACATCCACAAAGATTTCTTACAAAAAGAATACAAGGAGCAAACACAATGTCCTATCCTGATCACCTCAGAGCCCTGTCTCTTTATTCAGTATCATACAGACTTCTGAGGGGTGATCTTTGCCTGGCATACAAGTCATCCCTGGACCACAACCAGCAAAACAAACAGCATCAGAACTACTAGATTAAAAGACCTAAATTTTGCTTGTGAGATAAATAGAACATTTGCAAAGACAGATATGTTTCTCAGATAATTCATATTCTCTGGAACAGGCTCACCATCCATATGAATCAGAATCCCTCCCTATCCCTAGAAGCAACTTGGACCAACTGATGGGTAATAGTAAATTCAAATGTACATCCAAAAAAAATGGCCAGCACAGAACACAATTGTCAGTAAATCAAAATAATAGATATATTATTGTATTTTTTACAAATATATATCAAAACTCATTGGTTCTAAACAATTAACAGACCAGTTTCAGCATGAACTGCCTTCTTCAGTGTTACAGACCAAATGAAAAGTGCAGATTTAGATACATGAGAGGAACACATATGAATATCTCATTGGTTGATTAAAGATATTCATTTAAACCCGGTGAAAACAAGCCCCCCCCCCCCAATCTAATAATCCATGACTTTTCTTTATTATTTAATATGTTGTGTATAAAATTAATACATTTAACAGAGATGTGCGAGATTATGCTCAGGGAAACCATTTATGTTGTAAAAATCTGTTACATTTTCTGACAGTACTGATCATACCCATAGTTGGGCTAAATGTAAAAGCAAGAAATCCTTTCTTAAAAAATCAAATGTTGCATATGAGGCATCAGCTGAGGATTCATCTTCAGCTTTGGATACTGATACTGAAGTTATGCATGTATGTCTGGTAGCTAAGAAAAGAAATGTTACAACCCTTTTAGATTTTGGATAAGAGCTGAAAAAACATCAAAGAAAACACCACCAAAAGACCAAGTTTATAGATTTTGTTACAGATGTTAATTCCAAAGTAACAGTTTTTCCTAATGTACACAACATTTCTTCTGTTCAACTCACTACAACTGATTCTGATTTGTTAAATAAAGGGTTACATTTTTGTACCTAGTCATTTGGTTTCAGAGAAGGTGTTTGTTGATGTCAGTTTTTGTAGGAATTTGAATCTGAAATTATTTTTATACAATAAAGGGACATGTTCTGAGATAGATCATAATGAGTTCAGATTCAAAAGCCCCCATGTAATACATTTGTTGCTGCTTTTCAACAAGTATTAAAAGAGCTATACTTTAATTTCAGATCGAACATGGCAATATATAATAGGAATTTGTCCAGACCCCAACAGGATGCTTTGAATAATCTACAAAGGAACAAACAGGTAGTAATTAACAAGGCTGATAAAGGCGGCACTATGGTTGTATGGGATTCAGCCATGTATTTGGCAGAAGCTCAAAGACAGCCTTCTGATCACTGCTTTTATAACAAAATGGTGTTAGACCCCATCCTAAAATTCAAAGCAGAGATTGATCAATTTTTACAGTTATCTCTAGATGAGGCCATTGTATCTAAGGAAGTGGTTTTCCATCTAACTGCTCAGGACCGTATACAACAATACTTTTACATGCTCTCCAAAATTTACAAAGACTTTAAACATCCTCCCAGATAGGCCAGTTGTTTCCGAGCGTGGTTCATTAACTGAGCCCTTATCAGCTTACCTAACAAAATGTTTACAACCATTATTAGTGGGCGCATGCTCTAGAATCCAGAATACTACTCAATTTCTGAATATTATACAGGACATGGAGTTAGTTGAGGGTTGGTATATCTTCACATTAGATGTGTCTGCCCTTTATACTAATATACCACACTGGGCAGGTCTTATGGGTTTGGAATATTGGCTAGACCATATATCCCTCTATAGTCCTGAATTCAACACATTTCTTTTGTGTTTGACCAAACATGTACTCACCAAAAACATCTTTTTCAATGGTGAGTGTTGCAACATAAGGGTACAGTGATGGGGGCTTCATTTGCCCCCATATATGCTGAACTTTTTATGAGTTTTTTGGAGGAACAGATAATATATGATCTTAGCCATAATATTTTTCTTGATACAAGTGACAACTGACAGAGATACCTGGATGACTGCTGAATGGTCTGGAAGTCAGATCTTATTTATTTAACTGAATTTGTAGAATATATAAATCAAAATAAATGTGGGATAAAATTTATGGTTAAATATGATCTAAGGCAATTACCTTTTTAGATGTAAATGTTCGTAAAAATAATGACGGCCCATTACAAAGTACAATTTTTTGTAAGTACCCTTAGTTTACTTTAATACATTACTGCATGCTACAAGCTGTCATCCTGGTCATATTATTCATAATAATACCCAAGTCTCAAGTTTTTAAGGATACAAAGGATTTGTTCAGTAGCTGAAGAATGTAATCAACAAAAATCTGAATTGGTGGACAGATTCTGTAACCAAGGATAAAGATATGATAAAGTTATACAGGTATGAGACTCGGTTAAGGGGACTGACTGCTGTTACCATATAGAGATACAAAAATTATTGACAATAAACTGAGGTTAATTACACGTTTTGGCAACAATACTTCTTTTTAAAGAATGTTATACAAAACATTGGGACACTTTATTATCAAACAAGATGTTAAGTGAGTTATTACCAGCCAGTTGTTTATTTTCATACAGTAGGGGTAACACACAGGAAGACTGGTTTAGTCATTACAAATAGAAAAAAAATGTTTATTTGGATACTGTTAGACAAACAACTGTGGATAGGGGTTTTCTGTAAGGCTGTCAACCCTGTGGGCATTGTTCCATGTATGGATATATAAGTAAAACACAACAATTTTACCAAGAAATATATCCAAAGGCTTTCAAATTTTGTTTTTTGGGAACTGTATTTCTAATTCGGCCATTTATCTTGTATTCTGTAATTGTTCAGCATTTTATATTGGACAAACTTTTCATCCTTTAAAAATGCATATTGTCAGAACATGAACGATGCTTCGCTAGGGACGGCTTGCACCTGTCACCCCTGGGCTTTCGGATATTGGCAAAGGCTCTTGCTACCCCCATAGTGCCTTTTTTAGGCAAGGCTCAAAAGACAAACCCACCTCCATAGGTATCACAAGGGATAAGAAACTAAGAGTAATGCTACTCAATGCCAGAAGTCTAAACCTCAAGATGCACGCACTCAAAACTCTCCTTAGCATGGAGAACATCGATATCTGTGCAGTAACAAAAACCTGGTTCAGGGCTCCTGAGAGCACCCCAGCACTACCAGGTTATACCTCATACCATGCTTATCGGCCCCAAAACTTGGACCGAACCACGAAAGGAGGGGGAGTATCGATATTCATCAAAGATACCCACACCTCCAGGTTGGTGGCAAAGCACGAAGCATCAGAGACTATCCATGTGCAACTAACAGTGGGTAAAACTGCCTTCCAGTTTATAGCCTGCTACAGACCACCCTCTCAAACCCCGGAACCCCACTCGGCCTTCCTGAGAACACTGGAAAATATGAAGGTCTCTCCAAACACCATTATATTGGGCGACTTCAACTACCCAAACATAGACTGGAAGCATTACTCTAGCTCCAACACCCTAGCCCAAAGGTTCCTAGAATTTATAAACTCAAATGCTATGGAACAACTTGTTACCACTCCCACAAGAGGGGAAAACATATTGGACCTGATCATCACCAACATGGGGACTCTATGCTCCAGACCAGAAGTGTATCCCTCACTGGTAAGATCAGACCATAAACTAATCTCACTGGATATTCACATCCCGATCCCACCCCCTGCCCAGAAAACCACAGTGAAAAACTTCTCTAAAGCAAATTTCACACTCCTCAAAACTGAGGTGGAATCCATCAAAGCCCCCGGGCCTGTGGAAAATATGGCCCAGACCGCAGAATCCTTTATAAATGCATTCTATGAACACCTTCAGGAATGCATGGATCATGCAATCCCAAATAAAACCAAGACCCAATCCTCCAAAGGCAGATGTCCTGTCTGGTGGACCCCAGCCATAAACAAACTATACAATAGAAGGAGGAAGCTACTAAATGATAGAGCAAAATCCCAAAAAGGGATGGCATCACTGATCAGTATTAGCAAAAAACTACGGGCACACATAAAATTGTCTAAGGCCAGCTTCGAGAGATAAATTGCACAGGACACTAAGGATAATCACAAGGCTTCCTTTAGTTATGTTAGGAACCTGGGTGGTAATTCCCAGATATGCTCAGAATTAGTCCAAAATGACAAAAAATACACCGAACCCACAAACATTGCCAACATCCTAGCTGACAGGTTCAGCGCAAACTTCTCCCCCCCCCCACCAAAAGGGCAAATATCTATCCCAGTAGAGTGCTGCCCCCCCTGACATCTCAGATGCTCAGGTAAGAGCCGCTCTCTCCAAAGCAAAAAACACAGCATCAATGGGACCAGACGGTGTCCAGGGCTGCGTCCTACATGAACTCCAAGAAGAGCTAAACCCAAACATAAAACTACTGTTCAATCTCAGCCTTACTACAGGATATGTGCCCAAAGAGTGGCGTACAGCAACAGTGGTCCCTCTCCATAAAGGTGGTGCCTCAACGGATCCTGGAAACTATCGCCCCATAAGCCTGACTAGCTTGGTCTGCAAAGCTATGGAAAGGATCATCATGGACCTCATAAATAAAGATATTGAGGACCTACAAACACTGGATCCTACCCAGTTCGGCTTTGTTAAGGGCAGATCCTGCCTCTTAAACCTGGTTGATTTCTTTGAAACAGTCACCAAGGCCATTGATGAGGGGAAGGTGGTCCACACAGCCTACCTGGACCTCGCAAAAGCCTTCGATACAATACCCCACTCGGGCATTATAGATAAGCTCACCAGCTTAAATATAAACCCCTATGTCACTAGATGGATTGCAAATTGGCTCAAGGACAGATCCCACATGGTTAGAATTGCTGCAGCCATGTCAGACTCCAAACCAGTTACAAGTGGTGTCCCACAAGGCTCAGTCCTGGGACCTCTCTTGTTCGGTATATATTTCTCGGAGATACAGGCCAACACGGAAGGACTGTGGCTGACCAAGTTCACAGATGACTGCAAACTGGGCGCCATAATCGACTCTCCAGCCAACACAAGCATCCTCCAAAAGGGCCTCATAGAAACAGACAACTGGTACCAGAGCCATGGCCTCAAGCTAAATGCCAAAAAGTGTATAGTCATCCCCTTTGGCAAAAACAAAGTGCCCACAAATTACCACATAGGTGGTAATCCATTAAGTACAGAAGAAGTAATTAGGGACCTGGGGACCCAAGTTGATAGCAATCTCTCATTTGACAACCACGTGGCCAAAGTGGTTAGAAAAACATTTTTTATAGCCCACCTAATCATGAAGGGATTCACATCTAGATCAGGGACGTCATCGTGCCTCTTTACTCATCCCTCATCAGGCCCATAATTGAGTACAATGCCCGCTTTGGGATGTACCTTACCAGACACCTGCAGCAACTGGAAAGACCCCAAAAGTACCTCACAAAGAGGATCAAAGGGCTCAAACAGATGCCATATGCTGCCCGGTTAAAGAAACTCCAGCTCTACTCAGTGGCATACCACCTGTTCAGAGGCGATCTGTGCCTGACATATAAAGCCATGTCCAACCCGGAATTAATGGACATGCTGCACCTCAGAAAATCCAAATCCCATCGAGCTACATGCTCGAGAGACTTGAACCTCAGCACTGAAATAAATAGGACATGCTGGAGGGACAGATTCATAACCCAGAGGCTCCCTTCACTCTGGAATAAAATCCCAGTCCAGGTTAGGCAGAGTCCCTCATTGACTCTCTTCAAGAGGAATCTTGATGAGTGGATGGGAGATCGTAGGTTTACCCCGGGTATCACTTCTGTGTCACTGTTAGACAGAGGCACAGTATACTAACCTCGAAAAAGGGCATAGCAAAATAAATTTAAAATGGGTGGCGAAAGCCAAACACATTCTGGCTAGGCTTATAAATGCCCTAGGGCAGATAGCCTAGTATGAACCTATGAACCTATGAACCTATGAACATATGAGTGATATTAGGAATGGACTTGCATCTAATGCACTTTTTACACATACTAAGAAACATTCTACCACAAAATTTACTTTTATTGTTATTGATAGAATTGTTTAGAACAGATCAAACAATTCTGGCTGCCACAACATATTAAATAATAAAGAAAAGTCATGGATTATTAGACTGGGGAGTCTTGTTTTCACTGGGTTGAAATCGATATCTTTAATCAGCCAGTGAGAGCTTTATAGATGTTCCTCTCTTGTATTTAAATCTGCACTTTTCGTTTGGTTTGTAACACTGATGAAAGCAGTTCATGCCGAAACTGGTCTGTTAATTGTTTAGGACCAATGAGTCTTTATATGTATTTGTAAAAAATACAATAATATATCTATTATTTTGATTTACTGACCATTGTGTGCTGGCTGTTTTTTTGGATGTGCATTTGGAGTTTTTTGACCATTGCACCTTGCCGTACCTGCAAGGAGTCTGTTGGAGTTTTATAATAGTAAATTCACCTCCTTGTCTGGCTCCTATTTGATGAACAGAGGCAATCAGTAAATCACCACCTGCATAAATCAAATTTGTGGGTCACATTTGGGTTGCATTGCTAAACTTTTAAAGGGCCCTAGTGGTCATTAGCCTAGTGTACACCTATGTTCCTATGAACCAGGAGAGTCTGGATTTGTTAAGGGCAGATCCTGCCTACTTAATCTTGTTGATTTCTTCAAGAAGGTTACTGAAACAATGGATGAGGACAAATCAGTACACACTGTGTATGTAGACTGTGCAAAGGTATTCAACACCATCCCACATTCAGGTTTCATAAATCAACTATCCCCGCTAAATGTTAAACCCTATTTAACTCATTAGATAGGAAAGTGGCTCACAAATAGAAACCAGGAAGTTAAGGTGAGCAGCTCTACCTCCTCCAAAAGACCTTTCACTAGCAGTGTATCCCAAGATTCAGTCCTTGGGCAACTTCTCTTTGGCATTTACCTCTCAGAGGTGAAATCTACTGTTAAGGGTTTATGGCTGACCAGGTTTGCAGATGACTGTAAACTTGCTATCATCATAAACTCCCACAAGGACACCTAGATCCTGCAAGAGGACCTTTCCCAGACCAATAGCTGGTGGCAAAAGTCTGGACTAAAACTAAATGCCAAGAAATGTATAATAATATATTTTGGCAAGCAATAAATCCCTTGTAACTATCACATTGACAATACACCCCTGAAAATTGATTCAGTAGTTAGGGAATTGGGAACCTATATAGAAAATTAACTGTCCTTTGATCACCGCACATCTACTATTGTAAAAAGTGTTCTTTCTGTGCACAGCTTATTACTAAGGGTATGGTATCTGGGTCTAGGAATGTGATCACTCTACTGTATTCCAGACACCTCAAGGTGTTGTATCAGTATAATGCTCCCTTCAGCATGTAACTGTCTAAACATTTGACACAACTTGATACCTAGAACTTCATGTCCAACACATCATCAACAAAGTCTCTTACTATATTCTAGCGAGCTACCTACATGCCCTCTATGACCCATGAATGACATTACACCTACTTATACAAACAAGTCGCTCAGTGTTAAACCCAATATCATCTTTTTGGGTAACTTCAACTTCCCAGGTATAGTCTAGGAAGCATATACTACCACTAGTGTGCAAGTCCAGAGATTCCTAGGCTTTGTTACCATAAACTCTCTGGACCAGCTAGTCAGAGAACCCATTAGGGGAAACAACATCCTTGGCTTTGTCTTTACAAATATGGGGAATTGTGCTTCATACCCTGAGTAACAACCTCTGTCATCAGGTCTGAACACAAAGCAGTCTCCTTCAAAATAAAATTAAAATACAAGATCTCTGCTGTCTCTGGAACTTTTAGAAATTTCTCCAAGGCAAACTTTCTACTTTTAAGTGATAACCTAGTGAGTTTTAACCCCTCTTACCCAACCCAGAAAACTCTCCTACTTATGCACAGATATACACTACTCACTTATCACAGCATGTAAACAACTGCATAGAAGCAGCTGTACCCATTAGAAACAGATATAGGCCAAATCCTAAAAGCAAACCACTCTGATCTAACCACAAATTCAGTAAGCATTATAACAAAAGGAAGAAAACTGTAGCCAAAAATTATGAGTGCAACACTCAGCAGGTTAGAAATCCCATCATTAAATTAAGTAATAAATTCAGAAGGCTAATTAAAATAGCAAAGGTGAAATGTGAGGCAAAAATAGCCAGAAAGGCCAAGGGCAACCACAAGTTCTTCTTCAGTTATGTACATAATCTCAAAAGTGCTAGGAGTGTGCTGAGCCATTTCTGAACACCACCACTCATACTGAAGCTGAAGATATAGCAGACTTGTTGGCTGATAAATTATAGGATCATAGGAGGTTACTAGGCTAATGGCCCTAGAGCTTTTTAAGCCTAGCAATTCAGGGCTGGATCAGAGAATGCCTTGTAGGTTAGGCATAGATCACCCCTCAGTGGTCTTTAGGAGTCCAGGTACAGGGACAGGGCTTTGAGGTGGTCCGCATTGCACACATTATTAAGACCCTGCAGTCTTTTAGTGAAGAACCTCTATGACCAATCCAGCTGTTGCAAATGCCTGGTCAGATACAGGTTGAAGGGTACATTGTACTTGATTATTGGTCTAATGAGGGCTGAGTATAGTGGGACTATGATCTCCTTAGATCTGGATGCCATGCCCTTATTTATAAGTTGTGTTATGTAGAAGGATTTTCTCACTGCCATGGACACATTGTGATCAAAATTCAAGTTACTGTCAACCTGAGTTCCCATGTCCCTTATCACTGGGTCAGCTCTTCAGGGAATGTTATGAATGCTGTAATTTTTATGGGATGGTCATCTTCCCTAAAGGTATAATTATTCATTTTTTGCATTGGGTTATAGGTCATGGTTCTGGCATTAGTTATTTGTCTGTGTCTGACCCTCCTGGAGGATATCTTTATCTTTGGGGGATTCAGTGATTGCACCCAGCTTGTAGCTGTCAGCAAATATAGTCAGTCAAAGACTCTTTACATTTACCTTGACTTCAGAAAGCATATTCCTAACAGGAGAGGTCCCAGTACTGAACCATGTGCGATACCAGTAGTAACAAGCCTCTTGGTGAAGTTGGATGCCCCCAACTTAACTTCATGTGTCCTGTCTGTGAGCCATTTGGTCCATTGGGTGACTTAGAGATTTATGCCTAAATCTGTTATTAGTTTGTGTGTAATAATACCTGAGTGAGGTATTGTGTCAAATACCACTGCCATATCTAGGTAGGCAATATATACAATTGTGCCCTTGTCCATGGCTCTAGTGGCCTTCTCAGAGAAATTCACCAAGTTTCTTAGGTGTGACCTGCCCTTGACAAAACCGGGATGGGTCCACTGTTTGAAGATTTCCTATGTTTTTGTTTATCAGGTCCATGATAATTCTTTCCATGGCCTTGCATATAAGATTATAGTTCCCTGTGTCTGTTGATGGCTGGCCTTTGTGTAGGGGGTTGACAGTTGCAGTCCTCCATTCCCTAGAGATGAAGCCTGTCTGGAGGATATGGTTGAGTAAAGATTTTAGTGGGCCTAACAGGTCATGTTTCAAGCTGCTTAGGAGGCATCCTGGGATATTATCAGGACCCACTGATGCAGTATTTTTCGCTCATGAGAGTGCAGTGAAAACCTGCTCTTTAGTGATAGTTGGGGGAGAAATGGTAGAGGATATTTCCTCAAAGGGAACTATGGTTGACAGGTGGGTGAAGTTAGATCTAAATTTATTGACCAGCAAATTTGCTATAACTCCCTCAGTTCAATAAAGCTAGTTCCATTTACTATTAGTTAACACTGTTGGGTGTACCCTTTAAGGTTGCATACATAACTGAAAAATACCTTATGGGTATCCTTAGCCTGGGAGGCTTTTTTTCTCAAAAATTGGCTTTAGGGGACTTGATTAGTCCCCTGATTTGTTTGTTGAGACTGATGAGAAAGTTTTATTTATTTATTTATTTTGTTTGTCTTTTCAGCATAGTCATTCCTATTTTTGACAGGATTTTCTTTATTTTGTGTACAACCTAGTTATACTGGGGATCCACCAAGAGGGCCTTATTTTTGGAGTTTGTCCTAAGTTTTTTTTTTGTTTGATACTGCTGTTTCTATGCAGTTATTTACATGCTTGTTTGGGGGTTTTGTAAGTACTTCCCCATAGGCCACTGTGTTTTCTGAGTTTGTGGGGCTTGAAATTTAGCTATGCCATTGCTGAACAGGAGGTAGTTAGCCTTAGAAAAGTTCTTAAAGTTTCTGGGATTTGCTGGAGTTCAGCCTTTATATTTATTTCAAGGGTAATCACTTTCTGATATGATCTGACTAGTGAGGACATTACACAAGGGGGGGTGCAATGTTCCCTCATATTTGTGAGTACCAGACCAATGATATTTGCACACGCTAGTAGATGTGCAGACTCTCTGTTCTAGGGTGTTGACAAAATCCAGGGATCTTTTAGCCTGCATGTCATTGGTTGTGTATGTATCCCAGTTCATGGTGAGATAGTTGACATCACCCATGAATATGGTGTTGGGATGAATTGTGAGTAACTACAGTACATTCAAGTGCATGTTATGGATATCCTGGGTCATACATGAGGACCTATAGCTAACAAGGATTTGGTAAGGGACTTCACTTAAGGTTAGTTGGACATTGAGTAGCTCATATTGTTTGATCAATCTTGACGAATGCTTACTTTTTATGTAGATTGATACATCTCCATCTCTTGTCTCTTCTTGTGTGGTAGCTGTTCTAAATGTTTGGAAGGCATTATAGCCTTGTATTGCCAAGGTGCCTTCCATACCTTTAAATGACGGCTCAGTAACTGCACAGATATCAATACTCTCTAGGATAAGGAGTGCTATCAGATAGTGGAGCTTCTTGTTGAGACACTCGACATTGAGTAGTAACACCTTAAGTTTATCTTGTGTAGAATTTACTATGTTGGAAGGTTTATCAGATTGGAATTGCCTAAAAAGACACTATAAGGGTGGATAATGTTTTGATCTTCTTGAAGAAAGTGAGAGAAGTGCTTTGTTTTATGAAGATGGGAAGTTTATTTCACAGACAAGGTAGACTTTAGGATTATGAATCTGTCTCTCCAGCAAGTTCTGTTAGAATCACAAATAAGGTTCAGGTCCATGGAACATATAACCTTCATATAATTTTTCTTATGAATATGCAACATTTTTATCAGGGCTGGATCAGAGAATGCCTTGTAGGTGAGGCATAAGTCACTTCTCAATAAATGATATAGGTTCATAGGTAGGTACTAGGCTATCTGCCCGAGGACATGTATAAGCCTAGCCAGAGTGTGTCAGCTTTCGTCGCCCCATTGATTAATTAACTGAACCTCTGTCAAGCAGAGCCAATGAAGTTAACCCAGGGCTGTATTTTCTTTTACCCATCTACTCATCAAGGCTTCTCTTGAAGAGTGTTAGTGAGGGGCTTTGCCTAATGTAGTTAGGAATTTTGTTCCAAAGCATGGGGAGGCTCTGTAACAGGAATCTATCCCTCCAGCATGTTCTATTTATTGTTGTGGTGAGGTTTAGCTCACTAGAGCACATGGCTCACAGTGACTTGGATTTCTTTAGGTGGAGCATGTCCATCAGTTCTGAGTTGGACATGGCTTTTTAAGTCAGGCAGAGATCAGCTCTGAGTAAGCGATATGTCACTGAGTACAGCCAGAGTTTTTTCAGTCGGGCTGCATAGGATATATGTTTGAGGCCAGTAATCCTCTTGGTGAGGTGCTTTTGTGGTCTTTCCAGCTGTTGGAAGTGTCTTGTGAGGTACATCCCAAATGGGGCATTGTACTCTATGATGGGTCTGATGAGTGACGAGTAGAGGGGCACTATAACCTCTTTATTTCTAGATGTGAACCCCTTAGTAATTAGATGGGCCACACAGAAGGATTTCCTAACTACTTTGGCAATATGATTGTCAAAGGAGAGATTACTATCTACCTGGGTCCCCAGATCTCTTATTACCTCTTCTGTATTAAGGGGGCTGCCGCCTATGTAGTAATTCGTGGGTGTTTTGTTTTTCCCAAATGGGATGACTATGCATTTTTTGGCATTTAGCTTGAGGCCATGACTTCAACAACAGATGTCTGTCTCAGTAAGGCCTTTTTGAAGGATGTCCGTGTCAGCCGGAGAGTCAGTTATGGCTCCCAGTTTGCAGTCATCGGCGAACTTGGTTAGCCATAGTCTTCCTGTGTTTGCCTGTATTTCTGAGAAATATATGCCGAACATTAGAGGTCCCAGAACCGAGCCTTGCGGGACACCACTTGTGACTGGTTTAGAATCGGACCTGGAGCACGCTATTCTTACCGTGTGAGTTCTGTCTGTAAGCCAGTTGGCAACCCATCTTGTGACGTAGGGGTTTACGTTCAGGCTGGTGAGTTTTTCTATAATACCTGAGTGAGGAATGGTGGTGAATGCCTTGGCGAGATCAAGGTAGGCTGTGTGAACCACCTTTCCCTCATCTATGGTCTTGGTGACTGTCTCAAAGAAGTCAACCAGGTTTAGTAGGCATGATCTGCCCTTAACAAAGCCGAACTGGGTCGGGTCAAGTGTTTGGAGGTTCCCAATGTCTTTGTTAATGAGTTCCATGATGATGCACTCCATAACCTTGCAGACCAGGCTCGTCAGGCTTATGGGGCAATAGTTACCAGGGTCAGTTGTAGCCCCTCCTTTGTGGAGTGGAATAACCGTTGCTGTGCGCCATTCTATGGGCACGTAGCCTGTCGAGAGGCTGAGGTTGAACAGCGTGTTTAGGTGGGGGGTTAGTTCGTTCTGTAGTTCGTGCAAGATGCAGCCTGGGACACCATCTGGTCCCACTGATGCTGTGTTTTTGACTTTTGAAAGGGCTGTTTTTACCTGTGCTTTTGTGATTTCTGGGACACTACACTTTTCCAGTATTGTTGTGGGCCCTTTTGAAGGTGAGAGGGAGGTGAAGTTCGCACTGAATCTATCTGCCAGGATGTTGGCAATATCAGTAGGTTCAGTATATTTTGTGCTATTTTGCACTAGCTCAGAGCATATCTGCGAGTTGCCACTTAGATTATTGACATAGCTAAAAAAGGCTTTGTGGTTATCTTTCGAATCCTTGGCTATTTTTCTTTCAAAGTTATCCTTGGATGATTTTATGAAGGACCTTAGTTTCTTACTGATACAGATCAGGGATGTCTTTCCTTCTTGGGATTTGCTTTTTTTCTGAACTAGTTTCCTCCTTTTGTTGTATAACCTGTTTATGGCAGGGGTCCACCAGACCGGTTTCCTTTTCTTAGTGGAGTGAGTCTTGGTTTTTCTAGGGATGGCATGATCCATGCATCCTTGTAGGTGCTCATACAGTGCAATTGTAAAGGATTCTGCATCTTGGGCAGTGTTATCCTTTAGCGTGGGGGCTGTAAAACTTACCACCTCTGCCTTAAGTAAGGTGAAGTTTGCTTTAGAAAAGTTTTTCACTGTGGTTTCCTTGGTTGGGGGTGGTGGTGGGGTGTGGACATCCAGGGTGATTAGTTTATGGTCTGATCTAACCAGTGACGGGCTGACCTCCGGTACGGAACACCTGTCGCCCATGTTGGTGATGAACCAGTCCAATATGTTGTGGCCTCTGGTAGGGGAGTTTACCAGCTGATCCAGGGCATTTGAGTTGATAAATTCCAGGAAGTGCTGAGCCTGGGAATTTGTACTCAAGTAGTTTTCCCAGTTAATGGTAGGGTAATTGAAATCGCCCAATATCAGGGTGTTTGGTAGGACCTTCATGTTTTCCAGTGTCTCCAGAAAGGCGGAGTGGTGGTCCTGGGTCATGGAGGATGATCTGTAGCAGGCCACAATTTGCATTGCAGATTTGCCCGATGTTAGCTGCACATGGATGATCTCAGAGGTATCATGCTACGCCACTAACCTGGAGGTGTGGGTATCCTTGATGAATATGGATACGCCCCCTCCTTTTGTGTTTCGGTCCGTGTTCTGTGGCCAAAACATGTGGTATGAGTTGTAGCCCGGTAGTGCTGGAGTGCTCTCTGGAGCCTTGAACCAGGTTTCAGTTACTGCACAGATGTTGACGTTCTCCATACTTAGGAATGCTTCTAGCACATGCATTTTGAGATTTAAACTCCTGGCGTTGAGTAGCATAACCCTCATTTTTTTACTTGTGCTGTTTAAGGAGGTGGGTTTGAATTTTGTGCCTTGCCTAAAAAAGGCAGTATGGAGGCAGCAAGAATCTTGGCCAGTATTCGAAAGCCAAGGGGTGACAGGTGCAAGCCGTCTCTTGCAAAGCAACACGGCTTGTTGAGCATGTCATCCCAGGCTGACAGACACTGGATCCCCTTTGAATGACACCAGAAGCTTAGCCAATTGTTGAAATTGATCATTTTTTCTTTATACTGAGGTATCATTCTTGGTGAGGGCAGGATGCTACTCAGGGTCAGGGTCATACCCATCTGGGCTACATGATCAGAGAGCTCTTCCATGTCTCTTTTCATGTAGTCCAGGGAGATAGGTCTCAGGTCATTCACACCAACATAAACAATAACAGAGTCATATTTGTACTTGTTCTGGAGTGACCTGAGTGCTTGTATTATGTGGTGGATCCTGGCACCCGACAGGCAGCTAACAGTAACCTTCTCCTTTTCCAGCCTAGTGAGTGGGGCATCAGTGTGCCTGACTATTGAGTCACCTATTACTAGTGTGTTAGGTATGTTATTTCGCCTTAAGGGCTGTGATTGTGCAGCACACTGATTTTGTGTTTTATGTGCTGACTGGTTTGTGACGGGAGGTGCAGGTTTTGTGGGTGTCTGCTTTGGAGCTCTCTGATGCTTTTGCAGGTTTTTATTCAGAGCCTCCGAGTATGATTTTGTGTATTTATGTGTATTTTTTGCCAGTGCTGGTTTAGTAGGTCTAGGTGAGGCTGGAGGTGTGGTGCAAGTGTTAACCTTCTCCTCATGACTGTCTGTTCCAGTCTTGGGTGGAGAGACCTTAGCCTCCAGTTTGGTAGTATAATTGCATCTCTTGCATATGTTAGTGTTTTGTGGTAGGAGGAGAGGGCTGTCTGTGTACATGAGGCAGTTGTAACATTGCCTCAGGATACCCAGATTCACCATCTGGACTGGAGAGTACACCTGAAGTTGCCCTTTGGTCATGCCTGAATAGTAGGGTGAGCTGCTAAGTCGCTTGGTTGGTGAGGGATAGATAAAGAGCCTTGCTCTGCTGGGCAGTCAAGTGTCGGGGTATATTAGTGCTTGCTATTAGGTCTGAACAAGTGCTGGACTGTAGGATGCTTTTTCAGTGCTTAGGTTGAGAGTTAGACTAGTTTCAAGTGAAAAATTGAAGAGGAGACTTAGTGGAGCCAGGAATAATTTAACCCTAGCTAACCGGTGCTGCCCAGCGCACAAAACCATGCAAATGTGTTTTTTAAACTACTAACTTCTGAGCTGGAACCACTCCTCCAGGGACAGATGGCTGTTCAAAGTTCCCCTCTCTCACAGGTGAACAGAGAAATTTCCCTCTATCCAAGTAAGGTATGGGTAACTCAGAAACTTGTAACACAGCCCTGAATTCAGCACTAGCCTGAAAACTGGACTATACTAGCTTAGAAAGTCAGGAAACAAAATTTTTTTTTTTTTTGAAAAGAGAAGGCAAAAACATTAAAAAGTACACTTAAAACAGCTATGGGAGTAAAGGGATAGGGCCGTTAGTTGGTCTGCATAAGACATGCCTTACTCTTTGCATTTTTTTTAGTGTGAAACCTCTGGGGCCACTCCAGTTGGTGTAAGTGCCCAGTTAGGTGCATGCAGAA
Organism: Protopterus annectens; assembly: GCF_019279795.1. Lineage (NCBI taxonomy): Eukaryota > Metazoa > Chordata > Ceratodontiformes > Protopteridae > Protopterus > Protopterus annectens. The sequence continues at coordinate 1,146,355,158 of NC_056730.1, forward strand.
GGGAACATTGTACTTGATTATGGGCCTGATGAGGGCCAAGCAATGCCACTATGACTTCTTTTGATCTTGATGCCATCCCTTTACTTATAAGTTGAATCTCACATCCTCACTACTGTACCTACCTGGTGGTCAAAGTTTAGGTTACTGTGTTTCTGTGTTCCTGGGTTTCTCACCACTGGTTCTACTTTTAGGGGTGTGCTATCAATATTATAATTTGCAGGGATATCTGATTTACCAAAGGGTATAATTACTAATTTTTAGCATGTAATCTCAGACCATGGTTTTGGCACCAGTTGTTTGTCATTTTTAGTCCTGTTTGTAGAATGTCGACATCATTTGGGGATTCAGTGATTGCTGCCAGCTTACAGTCAGCAGAGAACTTGGTGAGCCATAGGCCCTCTATATTGGCCTTCACTTCAGAGAAGTATATACCAAATAGAAGGGGTCCCAGCACTGGGATCTGTGGGACACCACTAGTAGTAGGTTTCTTATCAGAAGTGGATTCATGTATGTAGACAATGTGTCCTGTCAGTGAGCCAGTTGACTATCCATCTGATGATGCAGGGGTTTATGCATAACTCAGTAAGCTTATCTATGATTCCTTAGTGGGGGGTTGTGTTGAAAGCTTTGGCCAGGTCTAGATAAGCAGTGTGTACTATTTTACCCTCTTCCATGGCCCTGGTGACTTTCGCAAAGAGGTCCACCAGATTGAGCAGGCAAAACCTCCCTTTGACAAAGCCAAATTGAATCTGGTCCAGTGTCTGGAGAGTTCCTATGTCATTATTGATCAGGTCCATGATAATTCTCACCATGGTCTTGCAGATAAGACTGGTCAAGCTTATGGGTCTGTAGTTCCCTGGGTCAGTTGATGGAGCCCCTTGTGCAGAGGAATGACTATTGCAGTCTTCTGTTCCTGTGAGACAAAGCCCATTTGGAGGCTGTGGTTAAAGAGGGTTTCTAGTGGCCCTGATAGATTCTGTTTTAAGCTATTTAAGAAGCATCCTGGAATGTTGTCAGGACCCATGGAGGCTGGTGTAATCTGAAAGCTCTATCATGTTTCTCTTCATATAGTACAGGCAGGTACATCTCAGGTCATTAGCACCCACATGGTTTATAACAGAATCATACAGGTACTTGTGGTTCAGTGTCCTGAGTGCATGTATGATCTGGCAGGTCCTTGCACCTGATAGATAACTGACCATGACTGTCTCCTTGCTCAGCCTGGTGAGGGGGCATCAGTGTGTATCACAACAGAGTTTCCAATGACCGATACATTGGATTGTGTGGCATTTTGCCTTGAGGGTTTGAGGTTGAGACATTGTGAGATGAGGTTGCATGTGTCCTGGGGAGTGTTGTCTTTATAAAGTGTTTGGGAGGTTGCTGAGGGTAGCATATGGGAAGCCTTTGAGATTTAAGTAGATGGCATTTAAGACCCTCAGCATATGTCTGTTAAGGTGTCTGCTCCATAGTAGGTGTAGTGTGTGTGTGTGTGTGTGTGTGTGTGTGTGTGTGTGTGTGTGTGTGTGTGTGTGTGTGTGTGTGTGTGTGTGTGTCTGTGTGTGTGTGTGTGTGTGTGTGTGTGTGTGTGTGTGTGTGTGTGTGTGTGTGTGTGTGTGTGTGTGTGTGTGTGTTACTGGCAACCTGTTTGGAGATATGTGTCTGTATGTGAGAACTTTGCCTCCAAAGACAGTGTAATTACATTTCTCGAATACTGTGTCAGTCTGCTTAAGAATAAGGTGATTGTCAGTAAACATGAGACAATTGCTAGATTCTCTGAGGATGCCCAGTTCCACCAAGCCAGCTACAGAGATGGTAGGAAAGTGCACATCCTTGGCTGTGGATCCTCTTTTTAAGTGACCTTTGAAGAGTGGTGTAATCAGGGTTTGGAGTTGTTGAGCTGGGGGGAGAATTCTAAGATTGATCTAAAACAACCCTCTTGAGGTAATGCTTCTCAGTGGGCAAGCTAGCTGCTATACACTTGGTTAAATACTTGAGAAAATAGTAGAGGAAGTTTTATATGGAAAATTACAAATCCAGGTGACTGCGTCTATACAGGGCATTGCAAACCACTGCTGCACAGGTCAGCACCGGTTATAGGAGATGAGTTAGAGAGGAATCTCATCAGTAAACAGTAAAAATACAGAATAAATGTATATATAAGACTCAGATCCTGTAGAAATTCACAATTTTCTCACTCTTGTGAGTGATACTACAAGACTAACATCCTCAATGTAAAATGCAACAGTAAAATACAGTTGAAATATAATAAATGAGGCTCAGATCGTGCAGCAATTTAGAATTCTCTCATTATTGTCAGTTATACTACAAGACTAAGGTCCCTGAGTAAGTAAAGTGCAAGCAAAATTGCAGTAGAAATGTAATAAACGAGGCTCATATCCTGCAGAAATGCACAATTATGTCACTGTTGTTATAGTACAAGACTAAGGCCCCCAGACCAAGTAAAGTACAAACAGTAAAGAAGCTGTAGTAACAAAATAAACGAGGCTCAGATCTTGCAACAACTCATATTTCTTCCACTACTGTGAGGGATACTACAAGAACAAGGTCCCAGACCAAGTTAAAATGCAAAAGTTGATTTTTCATTATAACAATGAAAAATGCATAAAAGAACAATGCACAATTCAGATCAACACTCTGACTATTGCAGTGTGCACTAGTTGAAACAGGATATGAAACAGATGCTAACTCGAGCTTTAAGAGTCCATTTGGAGTGTCTTAGCAGTTTGCACTATCAGTGTCCAGTAGAAATATTAGTGAGAGGGGCTTGTAAGCTGTAATTTACAGTAGGGACAGACAGCTAAAAAGCCAGCAAGTTTAAAAGCACGACAAAAATTGGGTAGGTGGGTGGGAAAAAATCTAAAAATCAATGCAGTCAAACAGCTGTTTTAAACTCATAGCTCTTGTAACTGAAGAGGAATGTAGGGCAATAGGGGTAATTAAATAAGGAAACTGTTTCAACCCCCCAAAGTATCTCACAAACAATATCAGAAACCAGTACACCACTAGCTAACATTCACTGAAAAGTGCTGAAAGCTCTCACAAAAGTCAAAAATACTACATCTAGGAGTCCTGACAATACCCCCTGGATGTATCCTGAATTAAACGAAACATGACTTATTTATGCTCTCAACAACACTGCTCAGCTTCAGCTTCCAAACAGGATTCATACCAAATGAACTGAGCATTGCAACAGTCATACCTCTGCACAAGGGTGGACTATCCACCAACCCAGGTAACTACCAACCTATAAGTCTAACCAGCTTCATATATTAAGCCAAAAGAAAGACTTTATCATGGAAATAATCAATAAGACTTAGAAAACCTCCAAACACGGGAACTATTCCAGTTTGGTTTAATCAACTGCAGGTCATATTTACATAACTGAGTCGACCTTTTCAAAAAGTTACCAGAGTAATAGACAAAAGTAATATGGTATACACTGCCTACCTAGACCTGACCAGAGCTTTTGACACAATATCTGACTCAGGCATTGTAAAAAAGCTTACCAAATCAGGAAATAAACCCTACGTCACCTGTCAGAGTGCTGACTGGCTCACAGGTGGAACACAGGAAGTCAAGATAGGGGAAGTTACCTTCACAAAAAGACCAGTCACTAATGAAGTCCCATAAGGCTCTGTATTGGGACAACTTCTGTTTATCTACTTCTCAGAAGCCCAATCAAAATCAAGAGTATTTGATTGACCAAGTTTACAATAACTGTAAGTTGGGAGCATTCAGTGAATCCCCAGAGGACTCAGCCATCTTCCAGGAAGGGCTTACCCCAAATAAACAATGGGTGTCAAAGTCACAGACTAAAGCTAAATGCCAAAAAGTGCATTATTGTATCCTGTGTAAACTAACTGCCCAATGAAACTACCATATTAGCAATATACCCCTACAAACAACATGTATCTACTGTTGTGAGGAAGTCCTTCTATATTGTTCAACTTATAAGTAAAGGGATAGCATTTGGTCCATCAATGTCATTGTCCAACTGTACTCAGCCCTCTTTAAGCTATCATTGAGTATAATTCCCCATTTGTTATGTACCTGTCTAGACATATGCAACAACTGGAGTTCCCACAGAGTTTCCTGTTGCTTGTCTTGTGTATTCAAAAGAGACGCTAAAGAGTTGTAATGGGTTCAAGATATTTATTGTACATAAACACATCAGGAACTGTAACTAGAATATGTACTTAAGCTAACTGACTCACTTATTACTTCAAACACATTTGTATGTGTGTCTCCATTCATGCCTGCATTCACTCTGACTGTACAAAATGGCACTGATCTTGTACATGCACAATAACTTATATGCACGTGCTATCTAGCTACAGTGACTGACTAGGTACAATATACTCAATAATCTACATCCTTTCACCTTAATTTTTTCAAAATGCAATAGGAGAACAAAGCATTTTACATGCTAGCTATCACATCAACATTTAACAACAAATCAGAACTCAAGTCCAAGTTGTTGTGTATTCCAGACTGGGTCTGGAAATTCTACCCTCTCTGGTCACATAAAAACTTTGACTGGATTTAGTAACAGGGACAGTCTATAGTGATTCTTTCTCAATCGGTACTTCAGAGGTTACATCAGGATTACTTGAAGAAAGTACACTGTCCTCTAGAATTCGAACAAGTGTAGAGTCACTCTGAGAAATAGAGTCTCTGGCACAGGCAATCGGCTGTGTCACTGGTTCGGAGACTGGAAGTATATGTCTTCGATTCCTTCTGAAATCCATTCCTTCAGACTGTACGATGTACGATCTCACTTCTTCACAAGGATTTTTGATGATACCCACTTTGTCATATCCTTTATGTTTGCATTCTCACAATCTCACCTTGTTTTAATGGTCTGAGAGGTTTCCTGGACTTATCATAGTACAACTTTTGCGACTGATGTTTTTTCTAAAGTTGAGACTTGACCATTCTGCTGTTCTTTACATTTAGTAGTAACAATTGTTTACTGGTCAGTAAAGTTGTTCTAGTCTGCCTGAACATTAATCTCTGAGCAGGTGAATCAAGCAAGTTATGGACTGTGGATACTCAGAACTACTAGTAACATGGACAAAGTCCCAAGAATCAGCAAATTTCTTAAACCGCTGACTTGTAAACTGTGCGCCATTGTCAGAAATGACTTTCTGCGGACTACCATGGACAGAAAAATGTCTCTTCAACTTAGTAATAACTGTGCTGGACATTAAGTTAGGAAGAAAGTCAATTTCAAACCAATTTGAATGAGTCTACTAACACTTAAGTAACTTCTTGCAATTTGAATTTACATTTCTGAGGAATCAGTTTAAGACTGACTTCACGTGCATGGTCTACAACTTTCCTGAGGATTCTATCATGTTCATCTTCATCACTGCGCCCTACAATAATGTCGTCTACTATGATAACACATGGATAACCAGAAAAATTTGCTCCATTGCACATTCAAATACTTCACTGGCAAAATTTATCCCAAATGGCATTCTCAAAAGTCTGGAGCTCCCAAGTGGTGTATTGAAAGTGGTTAACAATGATGATTTGCGATCCAGCAAAATTTGCAAAAGGAACTTTTTACATCTAAGACTGAAAAAATAGTGGCATTTGGCATGAGAGAGGCTACTTCTACTGTACGCATCGGATGATGAGAAGGCTTAAGTGCTTTGTTCAAGTCACTCGAATCAATGCATATTCGAATATCATCTAAGTTTTTCTTATGAGCTATGACCGTGGAGGATACCCATTCATTTGGTTCTTCTACTGGAGTAAGGACACCTAAATGCACCATTTTGCCAAGTTCTGCTTTTACTTTACTCTGCATTGATACTGGAATCTTCCTTGCTGGTCTGACAACTGGGTTTACTTTATGGTTTAATTTCATGGAACATGTAACTGGAAGTCTGCCAAGCTCATCTTTGAAAATATCAGCATATTCACAAAAAAATTATTCTGTGTAAAACTATCGTTACTCTTCAGACTTAGATGGTGGATTTATTAAATGAAATCAGTCCCATTCTCAAGCTGTCTTTGAGGCTTAACAATAACTGCACATGCCTTTTGACACATAAAACTGCAAGTCAAAGCTATTTTCAGCATAATCGCATGTGAGGACTACTGCTCGTCAGTTTGAATTTCTTTACAACCATAAGCAACTAGTTTTGACACTTTGTTGAATCAAGTTTCTCACCAGCTTGTACTTTAGCAAACATTTGCACTGATATAACATTGCTCTTAGATCCAGTGTCTACTTTAAGCTCTACAGGTTTCCCATTAATTCGTACAGTACAAAGTATTTCACTCTTTTCTGACAACTGATAGTCTACTGTATTAACTATTTCATCGATCACAGAGACACCATCAACATAAAAAGTTTCTCGCAGCTCTCTATTTGATCTACTTGCTTCTTTTTAAGCTCTTTGTTAATAAAAGAATTTGCACTTTAGATTTACAAAGCTTTTTGAAATTATTCCATTTTTTACATTTGTGACATTGCTGACCAAAAGCTAAGCGCTTCTCTCTTCTAGGTTTATGACTGCCTCCATAATTATGACAGTTAACAATAAGGTTGTTTGCTGCAGCCTCATTCGGTGTATAGTTAAGGTTAGGTGGTGTCACATTCTTTGGTTTAAACTTCTTTTTCATCTTAGCTTTGTGTTGCACGCTATCACCATTCCCACTGGTAGAAACTGTATGCATGCTTTTCTCATTCATGAGCATATTTGTGTGCTTCTCTGTAATATCATGTATCTGAAAAATCTCTATAGCTTTGCTTAATATTAAATCACTATCTCAAAGCAAAATATTCCTCACTGCATCATTAACACCACAGAACTCATCTCATAAATCACCAAATCTGCACGTTTTAGCTTTATTTCTCAAGTCAGCAATATATGCTGCTATCGTTTCACCAGACTTTTGATTTCTTGCGTAAAATATGTGCCTTTCTATTGTAATATTCATTTGAGAGTTACACATTTCTCTAAATTTATGTTTCAAGCACTCAGGGTCTTCCCGTGTTTCAGCTTGTATCACAATATGTTGGTTCCCCCTACCCTGCATACACAGCAGGTGCATGCACAAATGAACGTTCCTTCTCAATGGCTTCTGAGTCAGTTAAATTAAGAAGTATAAATGCTCTTGTATGTGCATCTTTATCAGAAAATGCAGCCTGTATGAAAATATCATATTCTTGCTCAAACACTCTCCAATTCTCCGCAATATTGTTAGCAGACACCAGCTGTCTAGCTCTGCAAAATTTCTCTGCCATAACAACAAAATTTGTTTAAATATAAGCTTAGACCAGGTAGTTGTAGTTATGCCCAAAAAACAACAAGCTTTCTGAAATGGCTACTTTAACACTGCAAATACTGCGAATACTGCGAACATTCCAGAAACTTCAGATAATTTGAATAACTTTAGTTAATGCGAAAAAGTAGTACATTGCAAAGAAATTCTGTCATTTTAGCTTTTTCATACATTTTAAACACTTCGGAAATTATTTCAAACATTTCTGTAATTATTTCAAATACTTTTATCAATATGTAGCTATTTTGGACATTTTATTATCTCGGTAATTATTGTGAATGTTTTGAATGCTTCACCACTTATTCGACAACTGAAAAGTCATTTAAATGAGTTTAAGTACCTTAGAATAACCGCTGACCTATTTGCAAGTTCACTCCTGTATATTTCTCCATTTCTAACCTTGTGCCTCATGGCTTGTAAGCGACTTTAACTTCGGATCCCATTCGGATACCATGTCACTTGCCTCGTGTATTCAAAAGAGATGATAAAGCGGTGTAATGGGTTCAAGATATTTATTGTACATAACACATTAGGAACTGTAACTGGAACATGCACTTAAGCTAACTGACTCACTTATTACTTCAAACACACTCACATGTGTGTCTCCAGTCATGTCTGCATTCACTCTGACTGACTATACAAAATGGCACTGATCTTGTACGTGCTCAGTAACTTATATGCATATGCTATCAAGCTACAGTGGCTGACTAGGTACAATATACTCAATGAACTACATTTCCTCATAAAGAGAAAACCGTGACTAAATCACATGACCTACATAGACCATCTCAAATCCCTATCACTAAACTCTGTCTATTACAGACTATTAAGAGATGATTTCTACCTGGCATATAATAAATCCTCTGAACCTATACTGCTGGTATTGCACATCTACAAGTCAAATAGTATTAGAAATACCCAGGCCAGGGACGTCAACCTCTTCTGTAACATACACAGAATTGTTGGGGGGCAGGTACCTATCACAGAAGGTGCCACCACTGTGGAGCAGACTTCCCATCCATATAAAATAAAGGTCATCCCTATCCCTTTTCAAAAGTAACTTAGATCAATGAATGGGACTAAGGAAATTTACCCCAGGACTGCCCCTCTTGTGCTAGTAATGGACAAATGTAGCAATTAAATGCCCTATCTGGCAGCAGGGTCCCCTTTCAATACTCAACGGTATGACCCCAGAATCATTCATTCATAAATGGGAAACATAAGAATAAAAATCATGATAGGATAATTTGAACACCTAATAGGGTAACATGGCAAAGTTTAAATTGGCCCTTCAGGGCAGTTTGCCTAGTGTTCACCTATGAACGTATGAACTTGAGTGCCAATAGTGCTTTCATACTAAAAAAATCAAGAACCTAAATCATAAAAACTACGTGGACCTTCTTAAAGCCTTGCCCTTCTTCATGGTGTCATACAGACTATTGAGGGGTAATTTCTGTCTCACATTCAGATCCTCAACAGACCTTATCATGTTAGAACTACCACACATTTACAAATCCAATGAGGGCATAAACACCCACTCAAAAGATCTAAATCTCTTTTGCAACATAAATAGAACCTATTGGACAGACAGATATGTATCATAGAGAATACTTCTTCTTCAGAGTCATCTTCATTTCCACATACAGTGATACTTCTGTTACACTATTTAAATGAAACCTGGATGAATGGATGTGCAACCACAAATTCACCACTGGTTTAGTACCCTTGTCTCTCATGGATGGGGTAACATGTAACTGATCTGTTCACCTCTGGGTTATTCTTACCTAAAATATAAAGCTAAAAACTTCATGGGAATGTATGGTTACACTTCTAATGATCCTCTTGGATCAAACGCCTAGTAAGTACCTATGACCCTAAAGGTTTTACAGCAGTGTCCCACACAATAAATAAATCAGTAGGCTTACCATCCTTAACTAGCAGTTGAATTTCAGCTCTGTTATATTGATGCTGAACAAATTGTTCCGTTCTGACTTCCACTATTAAAATATAAAGAACAGCCAATGCAGCATAGGAAGTGGACCTATAAAAGGGAAGGTTTCCTCTTTGCGCTGCACAGATACACTTCCCACAACTTCTTCCCTTACTTTACCACTGTTTAGGAGTTCCTAGGAACACTGTACAACTTCTGAATACAATAAAATCTTAACCACAGCAGGAGAGTGCACTTCTTCAACAACCTCTTCCAAAATATCAGTCCACTTTCTAGAGCATGGAGTGGTAGCATCTGCTTCATCTATCATATTAATAAGGTATGACTCCAGAAGCATTCCTTCACAAATGGGGATATAGGAATAAAACTCATGATGAGGGTAATTTGAACACCTAATACCACCTCCAACCATAAAACCTTTCATCCTTTTCTGAAATAATCATACACACTCATCACTCTATGTATTTTTATAACCCTTCTCTTTCTGCCTCTATATAGCCAACAGGTGAATTTCTGTTTTTGTATATGTCATATGCATGCTGTGTGTGACTTTTCTTTTGTTAATGTCTCTGTATGTTTTTGGAAACTTTCTGGATTTCTCAAACCCAGTTTGGGTAGTTTAAAAATTGTAATCACACGCTATGTTTCTAATGTTTTATATTTTAATATGTAAACATTGAGCTTTTCTCCTTGGGCCTGTGTTGAAAAGGGGTTTTACCCAATCAGACTGCCCTAGTCAAAAAACAAAAATAAAATAACTCAGAAGGCAAACTACCTTCATTTAGAGTGGTTATTTGTACTACAGCAGCAGTACTGAATGAAACAACAGAGTCAGATTCCCAAGAAACATTTTTCAAAGAACTCCTAGTTTCACTCAAATTAAATCCTCCAAGATTCATATCAGGATGAACAGCTACAGCACCATTGGTGAGTAGGGAATTTCCACAGAACCCTGATCATTTTTCGCCTAGTCAGTATGAATACAACTTTAGCTCTCCCCTGAAAAATAGACCATAGGCATAGTGCAATAAACCCAGTCAACAAATAAATAAATTAAATACATACATACATAAATAAATAAGTAAATGAAAGAAAGAAAAGGGGTGGTAGCCAAATGCAGGATGCACACACGTAGGTAATCACACTCTGGATGCCCCACCTATGGACTTTTTGGGGGATAGTCAATTCACCTCTGGAATGTGGCAATCCCATGCCGCAATGCTAGAACAGCATTTCAGATAACAGAAGGAACACATTTGTACCTTGTACTGTATGCCACAGTTCTTATACCCTGAGCACACCTGTGGGAGAGATATACTGATGTTTACCATCAGCAAACTTACACCAGTGGTGTGACACTAGACATTGCTATTGGTTAATGGCAATACCAGCTTGGTACTTCACTAAAGAGCCATACACTGTTATCACCAGTCCAGTTCCCACACCTCTGCCTCCACCAGGTATTAGTATTTTCTCACTCGCCCCAGACAGGTACACCAACAATTCTTCAGTGGCAGTGAGGGTGGTCTCTGTTGGTGGACCTCTACCCATGCCCATTCTCTCACATGCAGCAGCTTAAGATTTGGTGCAGACAAAGTATCTTGTCAGTGACTCTATGGCAACCTTGTACATATCTGTTGTCACCACAGTGGAATTCACATCTGTCACAAGGTCTTGTCTTACATAGTCCTGGAAGGTTCAGTCAACTGTGTCTGTTTTGAGAATGTGCCTGCCATGTGCATGCAGAGCTTGCAGTAACACTTCTGTCTATTCTGGCATGAACTTTTCCAGCCACTGTTGCTGTTTTGGACCCATTGCAGTACCTGTGCACAGGATCATACACTTATGGTTAATGCCTGGGTACACAGTTTGCACATCATCTGTAACAGTCAGCCACCCACAGTTATAGCTGCAACAAGAGGCATGCCTGCTGTACTGGGTTTACGCAGGCAATGTCCCAACAGACTTCCAGTATGGACAATTTGGAGAGGAAATGGGCAGTGTTGTAACATTTGGCCTGTGATCTATATATATATATATATATATATATATATATATATATATATATATATATATATATATATATATATATATATATATATATATATACATATTGGCAGAGGAGTGGTACCATGTGTGTCAGGCTTATATTTGCCAGTCAAAAATGTACCAGAATGTTTTGTATGAATAAAATACTTGTCCTTGGAGTGGTGTTCCTGTTCCTGTTTTTGATGGTGGCATTTTATGTTTATTGAGGTTATATTTGCCAGTCCTCATAAGGTCACAGTACTGTACAATGGCATTAAGCTGTTTCATGCTTCACTGCTGCTAGTCAATGCTCATCACATGATTATCATGACATGGATCTATGCAACTCAACTACCATTTACCTCCTGCTGTCAATCTGACAAGTTGCTATGGTTTCTGGAAGGGCTGAAGTTGGAAGGGCTCATATGTTGTGCAGCAGGGAGACAAAGATCTTTTTCCACCTGCTGCATCTGTACTGCTAGAAGCACCTGCTGAGGGGCTCATATGACGGCCCCTTGTACAAGGTGAATGCCTGACACTCACTTGCCAGGGTAGTGGGTAATACTATAGGCATCACCTGCTCTGATGAACAGTGCCGGTATCAGTACAGATTTCCACCCTGACCTTCTCTGCCAGTTGGAAGAAGAGGTTAGGAAGAAAGAGAGATCCTGAGTACTATAATACGTAAGACTCCCAGCTGGTTGGTGTTACAAACTTTGGTCTTACTGTAAACCGGTAAGATGTTAATGATATCCATGGGTATGCTGTGCTCATGCTTTTTATTCCGTTTTGCATCACAGAGCAGCTGATAAGATTGAGGGGAACAGACTGATCTGCCAAAGGAGGCAAGCAAGACTGTCCAGGTGTTGTGGTATTGCTGTCAAACTTCTATATCTGTGATTCACCTACTTAGCACAACAATGGTGCTTCATATTTTAACCATTGCATACAGTTTTGCTGTCCTTTATGCCTCATACAAATTGTAAATGTACATGTAACTAAGAGACTTACTGTCCTTGCTACTGCCAGTTATTCCTGACAGTGTCATCATTTTGCAGAGCCTGCTGACCTTGCATGTGACAATGCTATTAAGGTTGTAGGTCTCTGCTGGGGTAATTTTGCAGTTTGTATCATTCAGTTCCTTGTCCTCTGTGATCACCATACAGGTACAGCACACTTCCACTGTCTGCCTGACATGTTCTGAGCTAGTGCCCATTCCACTGCCCATGACTATGCTTGACATGCCATGGGTGTGGAAATATCCACCTATTGTGTACCACTGCACTTTTTATGTTTTTCAAGATGTAGTATTCCCTCAGAGATTGCACACTGCTTGTGGACTCCTGCTGGTATTCTGACATGTGTTATATGTGGTCTAGAGCCACCTTGTGCCATGCATTCTTGCAGTTGCCTTACAGTGTATGCCACCTGTTCACACAGTGGTACCTCCTCGGGGCTGTGCAAGCTCATTTCTGCATTGTGTTCATGCCTGCCTAGCTTCGATGCCTATTGTACTTAAACTGGTTAATGGCTATACACAGTGCAAATGCCTTACAAGGCAGTGAAAGGGGACCTCCCATCTTGTCCTGCCCTGTAATTCCCATACTCCTATCATGGGTGTGCCTCAAGCCTAGATATTGCTTGTATTTTACCACTGCTCTGTAGACTGCATTTTTCTCCTTTCAAAGCCCGTAGTACAAAAGTATGGCAGAACTTACTTATCATGTTTTTCCCTTTCTCTTTAATTGCTGTAATCTTCTTCATTTTGTTATTATTATTTGTTTATTTTGTTTTTGTTTAATAGGTATGTCTGACGGGTTTAGCCGAAACACCCTTTTAAAAGAGGTCCAGGGAGAAAAACTCCAACATATTACAAACATTTTTAAACAGACATGCAGTAATATACATGAAAAGGCATTAAATAACACACATTAACAATTGTACATTTGTTTGCTAATTAGAATACATTCAAATGAAATAAAGACAGCTATTACAGTATGAAAGGAACTTATGCATTAGTAGATGTTGAACACTGAGCATTTGAAGAGGTTTGTCAAATAGATAACAGATCAAGTGATTAGTGCTGAGAAATTCAAAGAAATGAATGCGAGGGAAAGAACTAGGTAGGTTAGATAATGTTAATATTGTAATTAAGAGGGGGAGTATAAAGCAGTTTCATGTTTCATATATAATGGCTACTAGAATGTTTATATTGGAAAAAAATACGAGAAAAACCTAACCAAGCTAGAGTTTTCACTGTGTGCTACCTTAAACCTCCGGTAATAGAGCCCCATGGGATATATGCAAATGACTTCTTAAGGCCATCAAGTATTTCACAACATGTCTTCTGAATGTCCATGATTTTTTTACTTTATTGGCCTGAATGCATCCACAATGTCTTAAAAAGGTAAAAAGTCATGGACATTCAGAAGCCATATTGCTGAAACAGTTGATGTCCTTAAGGGGGTCATTTGTATATATCCCATGGGCCTCTATTACAGGAAGTTTAAGGTATCACACAGTGAAAACTCTAGCATGGCTTGATCTTTCTTGCAGTTTTTATTAATCTGTTTGTCTGTATGACTTTTTACTCTTTGGTTTAAAGTTTATATTAGAAGTATAGAGTAGAGATGAGCAGTGTCACAAAGTAATGAAGATAGCTGGGAGATGCTAGTAAAATCATTCAGGTATTGGTGAAGACTGGTTGTAGGGCATAGTATTCTGAATGAAAATAAATTGTTTGATATGGCAAGCTGAAGATAGCAGTGGCATTTATTCCTGGAGATAAATAGGTGTATTTGCTCTTTATTGTTTTGCTTCATTATGCTTATGTTATTATTTCTGCAGTGTTTGTCATGGGGCTGGATGTGGTGTGGCACTGTCCATTGTATCATGCAGCAGCCCCAAAACCACTTGCTGGGTCTATGACAGTCTCTAAGCCAGCCTCTCTGCAGGGTGATGAAGGTCATACTGTGGCAGATTACCTGCAGAGTAGACTTGTGGCCTCTGGTGCTACTTGTCGGGGGGGGGGGGGTCTTGTCTTCTTACTTGGTAGTCTTACAGGAAGGTCCTGTTAGGTCACCCTGGGGGAGGTGGACATGCTGGTGATGACAGTGTTGGACCAGTGGCATGACACCTGAACTGGCATCCTGGAGCATATCCCTGAATGATTTGCAAAGCTGTACATCTGTATAGCCCTAACCACTGGGCCAACAGTGGCTGAACACAGCCATGAGACAAATTATGGAGGAGACTGACTGCTGTTTGGGTTCATCATGATGCAGCTTGGCAGGCAGTCCTCGCCCCACCATATTGGAGTCATGATGTTCCATTTTCTTCCATGTCACTGCCCTTCCCAATTTGTTGTTCAGTCCTTGCCTTCAATATTTTTCCTCCATCTGTCTGTCTGTCTGTACATGTTTGTGCCCCCCTTTTGTATCAGCACTTCCCCTGTCAGTCTTTGCCTGTGTTATGTTTACTTCTCTGCCCCTACTGCCATACTTAAACCATCTTTCCTGCTATATTCCACCTCTACCGTTCTTAAAAAATGGGCTCCTCTCCCAAAAAAGACCCTTCCTCCACTCTCACACCAGTCTTCCCTTTCCATTATTCTGCTTGGTGTGTTTCTCTGTGTAACTTTTGTATGGGCTAACAGCTGTGCCCATGTTGTGTGGGAAAAGTGCTATGATGTACATATGGATATGCATTGTCATGAGTATGCTACCTGCCTGCTGCTAGGCCCAGGTCATGTGACATGCCATAGCACAATCCATATCGCTGCAAGACGTTTGCCTGTTTTGTAAGTAAATAGCCTATTTATGGAGTACTAGCCTCAATAGTCCTGCACTTAGTTGCTAGATATACATACGCAATCCTGTTTGGTTGCATCGTGTAACTGGGATCATACTATTTTTCACACTGTCACTGCTTTATCATTTTTTCTGATTCCCAGCCATTTTGTAGCCACTCAAACATTTCAATGGCTACAAAATGATGCTTCTCATATTAAATCTATATGAAATAAGATACAAAGAAGATGAATAATTTATTTTTACTTTTGATATTTACACAAACAGACAGACACACATACATATATACATATATACACACATACACACACGCACACACAAACACACACACACACATATGCACTAGAAAACACCAACACACACGTCATATTCAGTAGTAATAGGCCTACATTTCAAAAATGACAATATATGCAAGACTTTTTGGCCAATAATACCTAATCTTTATATTTGTTGTGGTCATTGGAAGAAAATTTGATTATAAAGTAACAGGAACAAAGCAGCATCTGTGTTTCTGGACAGCAATTCAGCTGTAACACGTTACTCACTGGGACCTGCACTAAGATGCCAGAGCCAAGCCAAAGATTCAAGGTGGGGAACTGTGGTAACATACAAGCAGAGCAAATGACTGCAATGTAACTATGAAATACCAAAGTTGCAGAACTGTAACTAATTAATAGATCTGCTTACAAGTCAGCCTGTCTGCATTATTAAGGGAAATGGCTCTTTAATGGGACTGGAAGTGCTATGCTACATAGAAGGCAGTTGTGGTAACTTATTAAATGAAAGCACAAGTCCTGAGGGCTGGAGGTTGGGGTTTAGCATAATTGTTATATGTTTACTTCACAGCAATAAGATACAGGGTTTGATTCTCGCCTGTGAAGGGAAATTGGCTTAAAACAGCCTGCAAAGGCAACAAGCCTAGAATTTACTTATGAACACTATATCAGGATACTGATCTAGGTATACCTTGTGACTGCAGTATGTAAATTATGCTTTGCAAAAGTAATAATACAGTTATATGATTTACCATCATAATGTCAGCAGGCACATCGATGAAACTTCTGCAAACTCCAAACTCCGACTCCTCAAAACCTCGAATGCCGATATTCCAAATCACAAAATCTTGCCCCCTTTTTGACTTTTGCTGGCACTTGTTTCAGGTATGGAGCGGTCGGAAATGTTGACATTTGCTGTTTTGTTCGACTTTCTGACATGTCAATGGTATGGAATTCGCAGAAACGGTTCGACCGTGTGCAAATTCGGGGATGTACCTGCCAACATTATGATGGTAAACCAGTTATACAGTACAGTATTATCAGAACCACACAACAGTAATGTTGTTCCATTTGCTATATGCAAAGTTCTTAACCTTTCAACATCAAAATATGAATCTACCTCTCATAATATGGAACAAAAAGATAAAATGTGAAACACTAGCTAACAACTTCAGCTAGGAGACTCACAGTATGGTTTACATTACTTTATACTTATAAAAACTTATTTTGATAAATTAATGCAGTTCAATATCTTTTATCATGATATTAGTTTAAAAAAGTTTAATAATGAACATGCGATATTTGCTACTGACTCTTTCAATGGGGATCAGCTTGGAACATTAAGTTTTTAAGATTCAGAATGAGGAATGTTCCTCATAAAGAGGTGCAGTTAAGACGTATGACTATATGTTTAAAAAGGGATTGGTACACTTCTAGTAATGTTCCCTACAGCAATGGAAGTCAGTGAGAGTAATCTTTGCAGGTGGGGGGGGGGAGAAGCAACAAAAGGAAGGAAAATTTTCCTTTACTATATGTTTACGTGAGGATGGAATGGCTTAATGTGTGGTAGTGCTCTCTAAAGTAAGGGAATTCAACTGGCCTGATGTTTGCAGGTGGGGGTGGGGTTCCTCCTCTTTGCTACTGGTTAGAGTAACTGCATTACACAAAACAATTTTAATCATCTGCAGCCTGTCATAAATTATGTTTTGCTTTGGAACATCAACATACTTCCCATAGTTTACATAGCGAGTACAGCTGCTTTGCCTCATAGTTATGCAAAAAATGTTAATAGATTTCTAGCTCTGCAAATGGTTAGAGTGAGCTATTTATGTTACCTAATGTCCCATTCTTTTCACCACTAAAATTCTGAAGCTTATGCATCATAAGGAAACTTAGAAAATGTAACTGGTGGCATGCCCATTTATTCACAACCCCCCATGAAAGACTTGGCTATAGCTTTTTATACAGGCCAGAATTAGTTCACTTCATGCTGAAGTAAGATTGCATAACCTGAATCAAATATTAGTACACTTTCTTCAGAAATGGCAAACAAATTACGCAACAGGTATTAGGACATTTGTTTTCCCTGTGAGCAATATAAAGAAGGCAGGGCTATTGTTTTTCTGATGTTATGACTGATAATGACACGGCAGTTTGTTGTCATTATTGTACCAGAAATGTCTGCATGATAAAGGTATGGTTTCTAACACTGCCAGTGCCTTCCCCACCAATGTAGCATATGTGACTGACCGAAACTACTTTTGCTTAGCTGATAAATAAATAAAAGACGTGACATAAAAGACACTGGGGAGTACAAGGCTGCTTTTGTGACGTACCTTTATTACTTGGCTGACTGCTATACTGTCGCTGCACTTGAGGCTACTCGTTTATATTATCTGTAGCTGTTACAGTTACTGCCCCCACGTACATTGAGTTAGGCTATCCATTGTTCATTGTTTTTATTAGCTAGCTACAGATCGCATTAGCTATAGGGTAAAGCTCGTTGGTTAAATTTGCCACTGCTACTGATTTTCTTATTGATCTTACATAGTCTGTCACTTCTACATTTCTTTTCTGCACTTGCAGCCACTAAAGTACTCACAGCTCATTCTTTTATCCTTTAGCCATTTCCTAGTTTATCACCTTTTCCTTAGCCCATAAAAAAGTTTTTAACCTATCCAATACCATTTCACCAGCAATGGCCACTAAGGATCTCAGTCCACCGTTTCCCCTTCTGTAACCAGCAGGATAGCGCAAGGTACTCTGAGGCAGTGTAGTAACTGCCTCATGCTTACCAAAAAATCTTTATTGCTACCTCACAGTGCTTTACTATGTGAGAGGTGTAAGTATTTACTTAACTTGGAGGCTACCTTCTCACTCTAGAACACTTTTGGTAAGCACAATGCATATAAGCATACAGTACAGAATACTTCAACTAAACCGACTTATGCTGAGGTTGTTAAGAGAACACTGCTTAAGCTTCCTTCCCACACTAAAGATCAATAAACCTCAAACATTAGTTCACACAGCAACACACCCACCTTCATCCTTCACATCCGCACCTAGGAGGACACATACCTGTAAGATTCACAAGAGTTCAGACTGTAAGTCCTTATGGCCCACTGAGACTGCATCAACCCATGGTAATGTTTTAGTAATAACTGACTCTCTTGTAAGGCATGTGGACACCACCCACAGGATAAGAACAGGATGACAGCTGTCTTTCTGGAGCCAGGATCTGGAACTTAACAAGGGCCTTTAGATCCCACCATCCTGACAAATATGATTATGACCTGATAGTTGCCCATGTAAGGGTGAATGGCCTTAGATGCTCTACCCAGGAGGACATGCAGAAGGATATGATTGAGCTTACTATGCATGTATCTAAGGCAGAAACACACTAGTCTTGTGTGGTATTTGCCATCACTCAGAATAATGCTGAGATTCAAAGAGACGATAAGTGGATTTCATAATTGGCTATGTAGCTGGTGTCATTCTGTGTGGAGCACTTATGTGTCAGCTTGGAATGAGATGGCTGACAAACCTTTGTGCTTCACCAGGAATGGTCTGCACCTCTCTTACCAAGGCTTTTACCTGCTGTCCAAAGCCTTTGTTGTCCCCAAAGTGCCATTTTTATGCTGAGTCCATCAGATGGACATTCCAACCTAGTAAATTCTACTTTGGAACACATTAATGTGGCACTGTTCAGTGCCAGGAGTCTTAACAAAAAAATGTCTGAACTTGAGGCTGTCTTGCAATTTGAGCGCATTCATATATATTTAGTTACAAATACATGGTTTTAGAGCAATGAAAGCACTCCCTCTATTCCTGGCTATAGTGCCTATACTGTCTTCAGACCCACTGGTAATTTTGGGGGAGCATCAATATTTGCCAAAGATATCATAATTTCATGCCAGATTCCTTGAAATACCAAATTGAACTCATAGAAATGCAAATCCCCATAAACAAGACTAATTGCAACTGCACTGCAGGCTAAAGAACACCATCTGTGTTCCCTTCTGAACATGATAACTATCTTAATACATTAGCTGAAATTTCTATTAAACTCATGACCTTTCTGTGGGGACTTCAACTATCCATCAGTTAACTAGCTGACCTACACTGCCAAAATCTGGAATGCACAATGCGTCCATGACATTATAAATATTAAATCTCTTTCACAAAGAGTTAACCATCCTACTAGAGGCCCCAATATCCTTGATCAAGTCTTCACAAATATGACCACTTCTTGTACATCTCCATATGTGTCATCATGCCTTGTTAAATCAGACCATAATTTAGTGACCTTTCCTTTAAAATTGGTGATACGTCCATGTAAATAGTCTTCAGTTACTTGATGATCTAAATAAGTTATGTTGTAATCCTCCTCCAAAGGATCATTTTGCTAAAGCTGCTACCTATGCATTTGACTTATGTCCCACTTAAATAGTTTTAATGAAAAGGCAGTCACTATCCACACCAAATATTATGAGAAATTTAAAAACAAACCCCTCTGGTGGAATACCCATATATATAAATTATATAACAAGAGAAAGAAATTGCTTAATCGTTTTTAGAGGTCTCATTCTAACTACCTTAAAAGCACACTTAAGCAAACTAACAAAGAAGGGAACCATTAGGAAGCTCATACCTGGACATGAACTGAAAATATCCACTAAAACCAAAAATAACTGCAAATCTTTATTTAACTATGTCAGAAAGTTAAGACTTAACACTCATCAATGTCCTGAGCCATTCCACAGTAATGCTATGCTCCCTGACCCAAATGACATAACTAATATTCTAGCTAACAAATGTATTGGCAAATTGTACTACACCCACAGTTATAGCTATTCCACAGATTCCACAGTCCTAGCCACCCCCTTCAATTACTATGAGAGAAGTTCAGCCCTCTCTAAAACTAAGAATATGTCATCCATGGAGCCTCATAACTTAGCAGGTTGCCTGCTTATCAGTGCCAGACATGGCCTTTCTGAACCCCTACTTAACCTCTTTAATCTAAGCCTCTCCTCTGGTTACACTCCTGAAGCCTGGAAAACAGCCATTGTAATGTTGTTACACAAGGGTGGCCCAACCCTTGACTCTGGTAATTATAGACCCATTATCTCATATGAAAAGCTATGGAGTGCATTATCTCAGATCTCATTAATCTAGACAGTGAAAACCTCTTATCCCTGGACCTGCATCAATTTGGCTTTGTCAAAGGAAGATCTTGCCTCCTTAATCTCATCACTTTCTTTGAAAAGTAACTGAAGCAGCTGATAGTGGGTATGTGGTGCATACAGCATATCTAGTCCTGACCAAGGCCTTGTATACTATTTTCCATTAGCATTATTGATAGACCTGTAAATCTGAAAATAAATCCTTATACTGTGTGGTGGATGGCTGTTTGTCTGACAGAACACATTGTTAGATTAGTAGATATCACTTCTGAAAGCAAAAATGTTACCAGTGGTGCACCACATGGCTCTGTTTTGGGCCTTCTCCTATTTGGCATGGATTTCCCAGACTTTCAGGCCAGCACTCCTGTCTTATGGCATGGATTTCCCAGACTTTCAGGCCAGCACTCCTGTCTTATAGTTAGCTAAGCTTGCAGATAACTGTAAATTGGGTGCTATTTTATTTCAACTGACCCACAATTGCTCCAGCATGGGTTAGACCATGTTAACTATTGGTGGAAGGACAATAGTCTCAAATTAAATGTAAAAAATGTAGTATAGTTCATTTTGGTAAACAAAACAGTTTCACTTACCATATAGGCGATGCACCCTCCAATCAGACGCTGTTGTAAGAGATCTAGATAGTCTTGTTGTAAATTCCATTTCACCATCATGTCTCCACACTAGTTTAGAAAACCTTTTATCTGGCTCATCTAATTTCCAAATGCATCTCCTCTACAGCCAAAGAAGTCTTAATCCCCCTTTAGTAGTATCTTATCAGACCCATTATTGCATATAATGCATCTTTTGGCATGTATTTGTCTAAACAATCACACAAACTGAGAGACCTCAGTGATTCATAATTAAAAAGATCAGTGGCCACAAACATGTTAGTTATCAGGAGAAACTGGCAGCCTCTCTCTCTTCTCAGTCTCTTATAAACTCTTCCATGAGACTTTGTATCTAAATTTTCAGGCCCTGAAAGATACAAACCTATTTGACTTCCTTTTCCTTCACAGAACTAATGGTACCTCAAATACTTGTTTAAAAGAACTAAACTTTCATCAGCAAATGAATACAACACATTGGCATGATAGATTCATATTCCAGTGTATTCCTCACCTCTGGAACAAACGTCCACTACATGTCAAGCACAGTAACACCACCCTTACCACCTTCAAGGTAAACCTAGATAATTGTATGGGCAGCCTCATATCTCCCCGGTCTGTCTTGTCTTGCTCTCCTTGAGTCTAGAGGAAACATTTGAATAGGGATTTTTTTGCTAGGCTTTTGATGGTCTTCAGACTGATTGCCTGGAACTTACTATGAACGTATGAACAGGTCATGCCACTAAAAGCATACTGTAGCTAGGTGTAGACAGATGGATGTGTAACATTAAGGTACACTAGTGCCTGTAAACACTTCAGTGTCTGTCACCTTACATATGTCCCTTGGTGGGTAAGAATACTTGCTGAGGTGTGACACACACCATGTAGCAGTAGGTTTGTAGCCACACATGATTATCTATAGTTTGAATAAAAAAATAATTTTTATTTAACATTTGTTACCTGGGTTAGTGGCGTCACTTCAGGGGAGACCCACGGTGGTATGTATACCACTAGGGGAAATTTGGTCAGGGCATTAGGGAACTTCCCCCTCTCTTTCCAATAAATGCCATGTGATCTTTTACATCCACCTGAACTACCATCCACTCAAGAAGATGGGACATCAGTTTTAATGTCTCATCCAAAGAACAACACACTCAGGAGTACAACACCCCCTTAAGTTGCACTGCAGTGTCAGCAATTAGTCTACCTGATGTGGGAATAGAATCCATAGCTTTCTGCACAAAAGGCAAGTGTGCTACTGGTTGCACCACTGACATGTCTTATTGCCAATGTGCAATTTTTTCACAACACACTAGATATAGTCATATAAGCATTATTTACAATATTATGACTTCATCTAGTAATCTATATCTGTGTGTGTGTTTGTGTGCATGCCCAGGCATGTGCTCATGTGTGTAAACCAGCAGATAAGCAAGTATATTAATTAGAGTAAAATTATTCTTATGTGAAGATGGCACATACAGTAAAATAATAAACAGAATGTTATTTGTAAATAACAATACAAGGCATCATCCTGAGACGGTATCATCATCATCATCATCATACTTTTAAATATATTGAGCTGGATTCAATAAACCCTATGTGGCTTACTAAAACCATGTGTGCATTGTGATGTGATGCACACACGATAGTGCACTGATTTGTATTCAGTAAGTGGCTCTACACGGTGTGCCGTGCAAACGTGGTGAATATCATAGCATGCTAATTACAGCATAACCAGATGAAGTGTATGCTAATCACCCAATCCAAGATCAAAGGGTTCAATTGTTGCACGTGTGGCTTGTGGCTAATGTGTTATGCCAAGCTCTCAAATGGCCAGGATTGCCCCTGAATTTAACTTCAGGTTTAACAGTGTCCCACTTAACCCCTCCAAACACATTTTATTTTTGGAAAAGGAGTGAATTCCCCTTATAGAATACCAAAAATCATTATATTTGTACACATCTCTTCTTGCATAACACATATAATAACTTAAACTCACATATTCTGGCAATGCCACAGATTAATATTGTTGATATTTTTAAATTATTTCTGACTGTGCCTGCTTCTATCAGCAGTTGTCCATGATTCTGTTGCTGTCTCCATGATTGGTTGTGAGGTATGCTGCCATCCCAGTCATATTCAAGCAAGTTATTTTGCAGATCTTCACAACATACACATACCCTCTATTCTACATACCATCCTTGCCAAATGTCCTCTCCACTAAGCATGTCAGTGATGTGACAGACTCATACCTCTCAACTGTACAGAGCTTTGCAGCATGTCCAGATTTTTGCCTCATAATTTTTATCTGTTTTTCATAAAATTATGGTTTTCTGGCAAATTAGTGGCAAATCATTAAAGACTGATGTTAGAAAATAATGACAGACATTTGAGTTTCAGACTTTGTATCCTTCAGAAAAATTCATGTTAATGCAAAACCTGTTATGCTATCAACTTTCTAAGTTTGTTAGAGCAATGTTTAAAAACTGTCCCTATTTCTAGGCCTTTGTCCCACATTTATTTATGGCTTTGTCCAGATTTCATGCTCTAAGAGGTGGAGATGTATGGTGACAGTGATATATATATATATATATATATATATATATATATATATATACTGTCATGTGTGGTGATATACATATACTCACACGGGAGGTGTAAACAGCAGTACATACTGTGCTGTCTGCATGCATGCTTCATATTATGCTACTGACTTGTCTCGGAAGTGTACATAACTTGACATATCCTATCTTGTGTACATTACCATATTGTACATGCCAGCTTCCTCTTTCTTCATTCCTATCATTCATGTTTCATGTCTGTGGTCATTTTAATCAGCACACTTTCCCCTGCCTAGTGTATTTATGTTGCATTGTATATGCCATTGCTGATCATCCCAATATCTGTTATTTCAGTCTGCTAATACTTGTAGTATATGTCGCACTGTGCACACTTTTCTACAATGCATTAATATCATAGTTGTTGCAATAGTTTCACCCTTGGTAATCGTTGTGGCTGTCCATGCAATCTTGCAGAGCAGGTTTGCCTATACGCAATCTTGTATGCATATTCTTTCTGTGTTAGTGCTGCTCTGCACATTTTCCTGGCTGGCAACACTGTTGCTGGTCAAGTAACGTCACTTGTATTCATGCAAATGAGATGTGCGGCATGCATATGCAATTAGTACTGCTGCTCATTGCGCAAACATACCTCTCATTCTAATATGACTTTGCTTCTACCACCAGATGAAGTCTGACTGTAAAGGGATTTCTCTTTATTTGGATCAGTACTCTCCCACTGACACCTGCTGAAAAAAATAAATTCACAAATCAGTCAGTTATTGATACAGAAACATGCACTTATTTTTTTTAAGAAGGGAGGGTGTTATTCAGAAAGGTAACTGTGAGGGGTAAGCCATTTTATCCCTCACAGTAACCATTTCTGATTCAGAAATAGCCCTACCACACTGCTGAACCACAAAGTGGTACAGAACTGTGGTAGCTTGTCTCTGTGGCTAATGAAAAATTCTGGGCGAGTATCCTATGTTACTTAACCATGTGTTCTCCCCCTAGAAATGCATGTGGTGTGGAATTTCAACCAAACAATTCAGAGAATCACTCAGCTGTGTAAGTTACCTCTGTCAGCCATTTTAATGAACATGGCCAAAAGCTCATATTCATCCACTGCTTTCAGTTGGTCAGATCATGTTAGAGGTAAGTGCTGGGATGTTTAGTGGCAATGTAGTGGTGGAGTGTATGTACACTTGTACATGTGAGTGGCTACATGTGTGTTTAAAGGGATAAGTAGTTTCAGGTGAGTGAGTGTGTATGTCTGACTGTGTGTCTGTCTGGCTGGTCACATCAGAGACATAGTTATGGGATAGTTAGGGTAAGGGTGTGTGTGTGTGTGTGTGTGTGTGTGTGTGTGTGTGTGTGTGTGTGTGTGTGTGTGTGTGTGTGTGTGTGTCTGACTGTGTGTCTGTCTGGGTGGTTGCATTAGAGGCTTAGTTAGGGGATAGGTAGGGTAGGTGTGTGTGTGTGTGTGTGTGTGTGTGTGTGTGTGTGTGTGTGTGTGTGTGTGTGTGTGTGTGTGTGTGTGTGTGTGTGTGTAGGTGAATGGATGCAAGCAAATTTGTAACCCTGGGAGTGGGAAACACTAGACAAGTGGGATTCTCTTTATATCATGCCCTAAAGCCACTTAAAAAGATACAAGCCCTGGGATGAACACTACTGGACTTCTAAAACATACTACTTTTATAAGAATTTGAGAATTTTGTTTGGTTTACTGTACGTTGCCAAGTAACTGGACATTAAAGTTTCAGTTCTTAGCAAGAGCATGGTCATTCATAAGTTCTGACTAAATAGCTCTGACACTGAAACCTTTTTTTTCTTGTTGTTTTGGTACAAACTAAGGATATTAGATAGACCCCAGGATTTACTAATCTTCCATGTAAGACTAGATTAGTCTTACATGGAAGCGCCAGTCTAAGAGTACGATGGCAGCACACCATGCATATTAATGAGGGCACGCTGCCTCAACTCTAAAGCTTACACGGAGCGTGGATGAGTGTAGGGGATGTGTCAGACTGCCGAGCAGTCCAAAAATCCACACCCCTGCAATGAAGAAATGCTGCAATTTCAAGTTACATGAGTGAGTCCGCTCACATGTGCACAATGTAACACTACACTCCCGCATAAGTTAAACAACTGACAAAATTAAAAATAGAAAGATTTTTTCTTTATTTCATCCGATATAGCTGCTCATATTTGCGCGTGTTTGCGCGGGTTTGCCTATTGCTTAGCTAAGTTAGCAGTTTAGACACCAGAAGAGGATAATAAAAAAATATATGCAAATTAAGCAAAATAGCAATAGCGTAGTGGTTAGAGCCTTCACACAAAGAGGAGGCATTCCAGGCTCGAGTCCCACTACTGCACATTCAATTTTCTGTTGGAAATCTGTATACAAAATATTTCCTGACATTTTTTATGAATAAGTTTTGTAAAAAGCATTGAAAAGTTAAATGTAGTAGTGAACGAATTATATATATATATATATATATATATATATATATATATATATATATATATATATATATATATATATATGAAGGTGAAATGGTTATGCATTCTGAGGCATGAGTACCCTATTTTAAGCAATATAAAGTACTGCTAAGCACATTTTACCAGTATTGAGCATATTTAAATCCAATTGCTCATAGTTGCGCACCGCATTAACCAGCGCAATGTCTTTGCACGTAGCTGCGCACCATGCTAACCAGTGCAATCACAACGTAGTTGCGCGTAGCTGCGCACCGCTCTAACCATGTCGGGCAACGTCGAGCAATGTTGAGCAACGTTGGTCAAAGTTGAGCAAAGTCGGCTAAACATGGCCACACCTTCTTTACTGTACCTTAACCAGTCAGGTCTGCCCAGTAGGAAAATAAAAAGCAGTGACAGGGCTCGAACTCAGGACACTGTGCACTATAGTCACAGTACTTAACCACTAAGCCACGAAAGGATTTGATAAGCATGCACTTTCAACAGACACATATCTATCAAAGGAATTTTAAACATTGCCAACATCAGCTAAGCAGGCTTGACTACAGTTGAGTTTTTCCAAAACTGGCCAATCACAAATAAGTGCGGGAAATGAGGCATATTTAAGCTCCACAGGTGGGAATACTTGCTATAACTGGTTGTAGCTTCCTTCTGCAGTCAGCATGGCCGGTGTTGGAGAAGGCACTCAATTTAGAGTGCAACGCTGGGGCACTGAGGAGTCCAAAGTAATGGTTTGGCTCCTTGTCCACAATCATGAGGAAAGACTCCTGCGGGGGCTGGTACAAGGGTACCCAATATAAAACGGAGGCCTGGAAAAGTCTTGCCCATGATCTCACCTGTGCCACTGGTATTCCTTAGACTGGTGAGCAGGTCAGGCACCATTATTCTGACCTGAAGTGACATAAGGAGGATCAACTGGACCAATGGATCCAGGAGTCCCGTGCGATGCCTAATGCCCCAGTACTGAGTAAGTAGCCATTGTATTAAGTAGTTAAGAATTGCTATGCATGTCTATACTATGGATAGGTATGTCTCAATATCACTGCATTTACTTCACAACTGCAGGTGTCCGGGCTATGAAACAGCAAGCCCATGAAGATAGGCTGCAAAGGCTGCATCATCAGGCAGGTTAGTAATTATTCTGCATGTACTGTTATATAAAATAAATGAGAGAGCCTTCAAAAAGTGTTTTAACCCAAAATAAAGGTGTAATAATACTTTAATAAATGTATAATTCCTGGAGTGCATTTGTGTCATTTTCTTTGATATGTTGTTGTACTGTTGCATTCTACAAATAGTAGTGTTGTATTAAGCAGTGTCAACCCACACTTGGGTAGGCCCATATAACATGGATGAATGGAGTGCCAGTAGCTTTTATGCTTATTTACAGCCCTTAACTGTTGGTTCATGCCCAGCATGTACAGGTTAATCTGGCACATGAGTGGCTTGGTATTGTGTTCCCCAGAAATGTCAGTGTGCTGCCAGAAATGTAGGGAGCTGTTAAATTATTACTGATACTTTCACCTGAACATATCTAGATAATTATATGAAATTAGAGCTGTCAGTGTACCATCTTAGCAGTATTGTGTGTGAGCAATTCTCAAAATATGTTGCAGTAACATCTGCAACTTGGACAGTTTGTATGTAAGATACAGCTCATGTATATAATGATGCAGCAAAATCCAATTGCATAATATAAGGACATTGGGTAGTGTAATAATACATGTAAGGGACATATAACTGCAGTTAATAGGAATGTAGTGAAAACTAGAGGGGATATATAAGTTGTTAATTGAGCTATCCTTTTCCACCCTACTGTATGTGCATAAAAATGCAATTCCTCACCTCAATCGGTATGTCTAATCTCAAAACATTTGTTGGGACATATGTCCTATTGGTTTATAAATATTTGCATTTATTTCTATGCATGTGCCCTGTTAAAATACCACAATATTGGTGGCCTGTTGCCATCAATTCAACCTGCATGCTGTTGTAATGTCCACTATTGTTCTATATATGCATGTGTTATGCTTGCTTTTCAACTGTTGAAAATCTGGTGTGTTGGGTTAATGGGAATACTTCTGTGTGCTGTTATAACTAATTGGGAATGCTGTTGACTGTTACTAACCCATATCTTTATTAAACTCTCCAAAACATAGTTCATATGGGAAGGCCGGTCCCAGCGGACCCACCTGTCCCACCTCAGCTAGCCATGGCACCTGGCACCAAGCAGATCTAGTGCCCAGCCTGAGACCTACTCCTCCAGTGGACCTGTGCCAACTTTGGGTGGAAGCACTGCAGGGGATGGGGTTCGCCCCCTCCGTGCAAGCATGGGTGGAGGAGGGCCACCTATCACCCTTCGAACGGTCAGGGCTGTGGTGTGTAGAGAGATTGAACGTTCTGTTACAGAACCTCTACATCAGCTTGTGGCCCGATTGGTACAACTCCTGGGTCAGCCTGCCCCTCTTACACAGCCCCCAGCACAGCCACCCTCTGGGCCGTGAAGGTGCAGTGGTGACTGCCCATGGGTGGGGACCTCAGTCCCACTGTTTCTATCTGGGGGCTCATGGGCTTGCAATTTCCAAACATCCCTCCCCGTCAAAGGTGTTCACCTACCACATGTCATATACCTCCCCTATATGCGTCTTGTTTGTCTTGTCTGTTTACCTCACCAACCTACCTCCTCAAATATACCTATTTCCCCTACCCCACATTCCACTCTCACCTGAAAAAACAAAAGGGCAATCTGCTCCCAAAAAAAAAAATTACGCTCCATACATAGCTGCCCATTTTGCACACATGTTCACTGGACACATGAAATGTTATTTAATTGGCATTACAACATTCTTTGTTGTCCTCAACCCTATCTCAGGGGGTGAAGGTTTCATATCTACCTTCAAATTTATTGCATATGCACAGTTGTTGCTGTTGAAGAAATGGGCAGCTATGGACCTTCCCTACACCCGTCCTGCACATCCCGAGCTATTTTCCATACTGTCTTTCCCTCTTTGTGCCCCTTTTTCACCACTTTCCTATCTCCCCATTTTTCTTTTCTTTCAAAGACATGAGCACAGGGGTTAGCAGGAGTAAGCACTATTAAGCAGTAGTTAGCGGGTTTGCACGAGTTTGCAATTGTTTGCTCTTGTTTGTGCTTGGCTAAGCAATGTGCAGCAATGCACAAACTCACACAAACCCACTTACAACTGCTTAAAAGTGCCTTAGACACTCTGTATGTGAGGGCCCTTATTCTACTCAGGAGCAAAATAAAACACCTCTGTAAGTCTCGAACCCCAGACCTTGCACAAACTACACAACATGAAGTACCACTAAGCCACAGTAGATATACATCAAGCTGGTGCTTAAATAAATATATCATGCATCAGAATGAGTGAATGTAAAGGAAAATTAGGAATACCATACCACACAACTTGTTCTGTGGATGTTGACCAACAGTTCTTGTGGGATTACATTACATGACTGTAATAAGAGAAGCAGCCATTCTAGCAGGAAATAATGCTACACCATCACTTTACAACCCCACACAGTATCACAGCAGGACAAACACTGACATATCTGTTTAGGGCAGAGGCCATACCTCCCAACTGTCCCTAATTTTCAGGGATGCCCCTGATTTTGAAACAAAGTTTAGCTCTGTCCATCTGAATCCCTCCGAAAACTACTGACGTTGGCCAGAAAGGTGGTGAATTACACTTAATGAATAATGACAATAATTAAGAGTTATACACTTCTTTTACTTCAGAAAAGGTGTATTAAGTCATATGCTCTGATTCTCTCAATGTCTCAACTTAATGGCACTAATATTTTAAAGGTGTCCCTGACTTTTTCTTTACTTTTCCCTGAGCCTGTTCAAATATGTACCTGATTGGTTGAAAGGTCTGGCAGAGGCAGAAACACGGAGGCATATCAGCCTTTCTGCTGTTACACACTGTGCAAATAGCTTTGGAAGGAGTTTCGAAAGCATACCCTTATGTAGGAATACAACACTGAAATACAAATGGATGTAGCCATGTACTGGTAGCAACCAACTGTAAGAATGCCATTGCTCTATTGCTGAAAAGAATTGTGTGGTTCACAGACAAAAAAATAACAGGCTATTCTCTGGCTACCATGTGGATAGGTCCACAGTTGGGAGTTACGCAGACAGACTACATGCCTTGATAAGCTAACATGTACACAGCAATCCTGTAAGTCCAGCAAGATAAAATCCACACAATAGTACTTACACTCTCTGTACTTCTGCAACCCCTACCCAAATGTAGAATATACCTGTGTGTGCAGGGTCTACCAAGGATGTAGGTAAGCATACTCACAGTACTGAAATGTGCCCAGTGTTTCTGAGCAGCTTGTGATAATGCCAACATTAAAAAAGCACAAACTGTTTAGAACTGAGTAAATGAATATTCACAGTATAGCAGTTCACAAACAATTTTTGTGCCAAAGGAATACATCTCAATAACTAGCTTTCTATGGCAGTTAATTGTAACAGTTGAAAAGAAAGTACATCTTTCCATGTATCTTGGGGTAGCATTTTGAGGGGTGAGTACATTTCTACACTGACAAGTGGGTACTGGAAGCAGCAACATTAGGTCTGAATACAAAATGTAAATCTCTGGCTACACCCCTGGCTTCTGATATAAGAACTATATCAACCTTCTGTCTTAAACAATGATGTCCACAGCAAACAAGGATGATCTCCATCTTGGAAAGTTGAAAGGGCCATGCCTACATGAGTCAGCAATTTATAGTATTGGGTTGCTATGACAGTAATTACTGCAATTACTACACAGCAGGCTGCATGCAATTAGCAGATGGTGGCCACTAATTGGTGCAGAGGCCATCACATGCTCATGTGCAAATTCCTACAAAAGCAGGCTGCGATCTCTGCCAATAAACTCAATCACTCTATTGCAGAGACTGACAGAGAGAGAGACAGAGAAAAGGAAAAAGAAATATTACCAAATCATACAAAGGAAAGGTATGTGACACATATGTATTTACTGGCATGTAGTAGATGTTATTGAAGAATAGTCAACATAATGTGAACCATTCATATATGGCAGCAGTACTTCTTTATGCACAGATGTTCTGCTTAACTACTGCTATGGAAAATACTGCGTGTACCTCTGGGCAGTGGGACATACCTGTGAAATGTGTAGCTCAGCATTAAATGTCAAAGATCTGGTCTATGTTATCTGTGTTCTGTACAGTAGTAAGGCCAATGTCTGTTGGGGGGATTAGCGCTGACATTATATAAACATGGGTGTGACAGAACAACACATGCATGATAGTCATATTAAAGTGTAGCTTAGCATTGGCAACTGCTGTAGCAGTCTAGTATGCTTATCTAGCATCTGTTGCCATATATACCCCCCTAATGTTAGTGTCTATGCATATGTGACACCTGTTTGTGTTGCAGCAAGGCCCAAAAGTTCAGCTGTGAGGTCCAGGGACTTACAACAGTGTGGACCTTGTGTGTGTATGCCACACACATACAGAGAAATATATATGTGTCATATATATTCACATCTGTATATGTGCATAGAGCAGGAGACATATTGCAACTGTTTGTGAAGGGGGGAGATATATATGTTGGTGAAGGTTAGTAGGCACATATTTGTATGCAGGTTTAGTGTGTGACAAACAAGACAGCATACAGTGCTGGTATATGACATGTGATGGTTAAATACTGTGGGTGGTTTGTTCAGTTTGCAATGTTGAAGCCAGTAAGGCCTGCTAAAGCTACCTGGGCTGTGAACACCTTCAATGCATTTATCCCAAGACTGTGCGATTTTATTACATTACTGTACACCTTACATCCTTTGTATAATTGGTATTCTCACTATGAAAGGTGAAATGTACATGTGCCTACATATATATGCATATGTAGACCAATGGATGTGTATACGTGTGTGTGTGTGTGTGTGTGTATATATATATATATATATATATATATATATATATATATATATATATATATATGTGTGTGTGTGTGTGTATGTGCATATATATATATATATATATATATATATATATATATATATAGTTATATATACTCATACACACCTACATCTACTTGTTGCAATAGATTATCTGTACTGTTGACTGACTGTGATGGTCAACATGTTTGTGAATACGTCAAAGATATGTATC
This sequence comes from Protopterus annectens, assembly GCF_019279795.1. NCBI lineage: Eukaryota > Metazoa > Chordata > Ceratodontiformes > Protopteridae > Protopterus > Protopterus annectens. Next base: position 1,146,387,560 of record NC_056730.1, read on the forward strand.
TGTGGGATAGCTTAGTGGGAAACTGTTTATGTCATGGTATTATGGGTCCTTGCTTTGATCCTAGCAAAAGCTGTGTATTCTGTTGCTAGGCAGAACAGGTGCTATTGCATACAGTGTGATTAAGTCACTTGGTTTTAACTAGGGTGTGTCATTGGAGGCTAAAGCACTACATCTATGATTATTGATTGGTACCGATGTTGAATGCAAATCCTGTGTGTGTACTGTAGTACTACTTGAAGCTCTGGGCCTGTACAGCAAAGTATGGTGTATGTCCACATTGCTTGCATCCACTGTTTTGTGTGGTCCCTGTATTAATCACAGATTACATTTCTCAAGATTAAGGTTGTGTAAGTACTGACACACAGTACTGTATAGTACACACTGAAAGCTTATCTGGGTTGTCATACCTTTGTGTCCTGTAATTATGTCTGTTGTGTGTGTGAATATGTCTGTAACATGTCCTTTGACATATGTGTGGTAAAACATATAACTGCATATCTAGCACCATTCATAGTGTACTACAGCAGTATGCGACCTATACATATTTTGGCCATGGGTTTACCATTAATAAGTTGTGTGGTATAATAGTAATACGTTTACTGGACCTTACACTGATTGTGCTGGATGATATATTTCTTTACACATCAGCTTGATGTATATCTGCTGTGGCTAGATGGTGCATTGTGTTGCATACAGTGTGCCAGTTACTCTTGTATAGTATCATATAGTGATTGTATTTTGTTGCTGTGCAGAACATGGTTTATTAGATAGAGAGTGAGCAAGGCACTTTCAAGCAGTTGTGGGGTGAGCAGTGATAAGTGGCAGTTACAGTGTTTCACTCTCGGTTAGCTTATAGGTTGCTATATATGGCAGTTCAGTGATATCTGTACTGTATAATGTTAAATGTGCCATATGACTTGCTTATACATATTTTTGTATTTATGTCTTCCAGGGATCATGGCCCATCGCAGAAACCCCAGGTACAGTAGTGCTGAAGGTGATATCATTACTAGCAGTATGATTCAGCAATACCGTCTCATGTTCTCAGGAACCAGCCAGGACCAGCAAGAGCGTACTGCAATGTGGCAAGATGTCTACAGGATCAATGAGGTAGGCCTGCATAACCAGACATATGAGCAGGTACGCCACCACTGCAGTGATCTTCTCAGACATGTCCGTCAGCATGCTGCTGATGTGCATAGACAACAGCTTGCAACAGGAGGTTGTGTTAATATCCATCCCCCCTCACCAGAGTGGAGGAGCTTCTCCTGAGCCTGGTGGCACCTGCCCAACAACAACAGCAGCAGACATACACCATGATGGAGGTTGGAGCTACCCAGCAAGCACACATGAAGCATGCAGGTAATATGGCATATCTGTAGACTACTGTTATCTGTATTGGTAGATCATGCATATGTGAGATGTGGAGTGTGTCGTTCAAAGATGTGGAGCCTGTTGTTGTGCAATACTGATCATTTGGAACAAAATCTGTAGCCCTGTGAATGTAAACTTTTTTTGTACTGTAAGATTGAAAACACACAGTAGCAATGCCACAGTTGTGGCCACTGACAAACTGTCTCATCTCTATGTAGGTCCCTCTGGGATGTCATCAAGGCAGTGGACAGATGCTGGTGAGTGTGTTCTACATTTATTATTGTCAATAAAATATGCATGTCATAGTTAAGGTGTAGGCCATATACACATGTAACACACCTACCCATAATGCATGCTGTGCATGTTTGATGTAAGAGCACGCACATCTCACTAATGTGATTAGCTGCCTCAAACACATGCAATACCCAGACCATCTCAAACAAATGTGACTAGACTGTATTGACCATTGGATAGGCACAGTTGATACTCAACATGCACATAACATACACATCTATGTCATACACAGAGAATTTTAACATGCTACACACAAAGGATTCCCAAACCCTCTGTAAAGACACATTCCAGTATCCAAAATCTCATCCACACATTACACATAATATACCTGAGGGGTAGAGGACTATTATGGGGCATTTAAACACACTACACATTCATGTCAGGGAATGTTCCTTATTGGTCTCCTTACAAACTCATGTAACAACTGGTTGTGAAATGGTGAATCAGGCCAAGGTAGTACAGTGCCGGCACAGGATGATTAGTGCTGGTTTGGGAAACATGTGTAGCCTTGACTGACCACCTGATGCTTCATGATTATGGCCTATGGTACTATACCCCATCCAGTTATTGTAACCACAGTACTACACATAGCTTTCATTACTATACACCTTAATGCTGCGTGTGTGCACACATATGCACCTCTAAACTGTATGCATACCAATCACCATTTGCATAACTGACACATATATGTCTTGTGATGCTATTGAGTGGCTAGGTCATATGACACACATTGGGTATGTGTAGTGTTTAAATATGCAGTTGTGTTTTAGCATGCCATGTCATGGATGAGACTGGCATGTCCACAATATGATCTACACTCACCATAAGTACCGTACATTGGGTATGTGGCCGAACGGTATTCCATCAATTATCCATGCACCACTGATGATGTTGTGTGAATACTCATCATGCATGTGCTAAAAATGTGTCCACAATTATTTGCTAAAGACACAGGGGCTGTAATCAGTATTGGATACCTATCTGACACACAGATACACATCAAGCAATGGTATGTACACCTGTGAGTTATGGTTCACAGTACATTACAGGGTTATGAATGCCTGCACAGCAATGTTGTGTCCATGTATGCATTGTGTTCCAGGGGGAGGGCCATCACCTAATAACAAAACACATGCATCAAAGCCATGTATACTGTTAGTAACAAGGACTGACTACACTTGCACTGCATGCTGTTGAGCAACACATGTTCTGCATGCTGACATGTGTGATATGACTGTTTTGCTTGTGATACTGTACCCCACCATCACCTGCTATTGTGTATGTTCTGTGATTGCTGGTGTTGTGTGTGTCTGCTTTAGGGAGCAGTGTATTTGTGTGTGTGTGTATGTGTGCATGTGCGCATGTGCGCATGTGTGCATGTATGCATGTGTGCCTGTGTGCATGTACGCATGTGGTCTGAAGTCATGTTCAGGTCTTAAATTGTGTTTCCTGTTTTCCTCTCACAGGTGCTGAGGTGGGGCTGGTTCAGTACAGCAGAGAACCTGATATCACTGAGACAGACAGTGATGATGAGGATAGGTGTGTTGAGGCACAGGCAGGTTTGTCAGGGTCTGTTGTTGGGCCACCAGTTGACAGTACACAAGTATCCACCCCATCCATGCACACAGTCATACTGCCTGTACATCCATCATCACCATTGCCCTTAGCTGAGGGACAGTGTACAGTTCACACTGGCCAGGACAGTGTGGTATCTATGGCACATGTATCAGGACACAGCAGCCATAGGCAGATGTCTGGAACTGTACCGCATAGGCAGATGCCCAGGGGTTCTCATCAGAGTACTGCTGGTCATCATGCCCCTGGCAGACGTACCACACCTCTTTCTACCACACGCATGTTCCAGGCTGTCATGGAGGCACAGACACGAATGGAGCTGTACACCAGACAGGGACTAAGGGCACAGAGGGCTCATAACACCTCTGCAAATGACAGTATCCGTGACCTAGCAGGTGCCATACGTAACTACACTGAGGTCATTGATAGACGTTGGGGTGAGACATTGGATGTCCTCCACAATGTCATGTCCATGTGTCAGGACAGTGCGGGGCAGTTGAGATGTCGATGTGGACGTATGCCAGCAAAATCAGCAGCTGGAGGCCACCATGGACATTCAGCAAGTCACAGCCGCTCCCGTAGTGCCAGTACCAGCCCCAGCAATGTTGGGGGATTGTCCATAGACCATCCTAGCAGACCACATGCATGTGGCTCTGGCCAGTCCCAGCAGGGACCTGGATCCAGTGGACATATGTCAACTTCTTCGGACAGTACCCAATCTGGATTAGTACCTGATACTGTCTGTAGCACCCCTGCCAGGCACAGGTTCCATATCCATGGCCAGAGACGGTGATCTGTAAAGCCTGCCAGGTACAGTCTGTAGCTGTCTCACAAAACCCCATATATGGCAGCCATATGGTGGAACTGTGTGCATGCAGACACACACACACATAAACCAGAAACCTAGGGCAAACACATACCTGCACACATTACATCAACATTGGCCCATAACAGTACTCATGGCCCTCACACACATACTCACACACACATGTCGATTGTATGGCTCAGTGTAGGCCTCTGGCAAACCAACAACACACCCTGTGCATATGATGAAACCTGTGCCACCTCCTGTCATCTATAACATTGATGCAGGAACAGGCTAACATGGTGCTGATGCACAGGGTGACTTTAATAATGCATAGCAATGATTGGATGTGTAGCATGTTGTCAGCAGTAAAGTGTAATGATATCCTTGAAGGTGTAGCTGAGCAGGCATGATGCATTAAAGCTGTAATTAGCAATGTTGTATTGTTTTCACCAGTATTTATTCCAATTGTGTTTTGTTTGCCCATGTGCCACTTGGCTGATGTGTGCAGTTGTGTCAGCATGCGTTATACAGTGGACAGTAAGTGTGGGGTGTGTGCAACACAGGTTTGCAGGCGTCCATTTGTGAACATGGTGGAGGTGCACTGTCTGCATGTACATACATATTGGACACGTGGGCAGGGTGACATGCCCTGTAATGGCCAGTGTTAACACTCCATAGTTTCTATTGGTGGCCAGTATGCATTGTACTACACACATTTTGGAACTTGAGTACACATGTGTGTATGACATGGGTTGACACTGTGCTGTGGGTGATGCTGTTGTTGCTATCTGTCATTGGTTTGCATTACTAAGGTTAACACTGTCCCAGCTGCATAATCCTTTAGTAATGCACACTGTTCACCTACAGGGTTGAATGGACCGTGCTATCACAAACACAATAAATTCTCACTTATACAGTAAAAGTGCATTAGTCTCATGGACCCCTGCCATAAACTAAATATATAATAGAAGGTGTGAAGTTGTACCAAAAAAGAGTTACATACCAAGAAGGGATAACCTCTCTGGTCAGTATCATTGGGAAAATACAATCCCTCAATAAACATACAAGGCAAGCGTCAAAATACAAAATGGCAAGGATTCGAAAGACAACACTAAAGCTTTCTTTAGTGTTGTGTATAATCTACAGGGGAAATCTCAGATCAGGTCACAGTTAATGTAAATGGTCACAAAGTGCACTTATCTGACTGACATTGCCAATTTCTTGTTAGACAGTTTGAATGCGGATTTCACCACCCTGTCATTACACAAGGGCCGCATTTCCAGACCTGAAGAATATAAAACCTGATGATTCACAGACACTCTAGTTAAAACATCTCTTTACCAAAGTCCAAACCACAGTGGCAATGGTACTGGACACTGTCCCTGGCTGTGTCATACACAAGCTGACATATGAAGTCACCACTCACCTAAACACTCTGTCCAGATGCAGCCTCTATACAGGTTACATACTTGTGAAATGATGCATGGTAATGGTGTTCACAGTCCACAAGGGTTAAGCTATGTCTTCTTCTTCTCTTTTCAGATGCTCCCATTAGGGGGTCGCCACAGTAGATCATCTGTTTCCATTTCTACCTGCCCTCTGCATCTTGTGCTGTCTCACCATCCACCTGCATGTCCTCTCTTACCACAGCCATAAACCTCATCTTAGGCATTTCTCTTTTCCTGTTACCTGGTGGCTTCATCCTTAGCATCTATTTCACAATATACTCTGCATCCCTCCTCAGCACATGTACAAACCAACTTAATCCTGCCTATCTGGCTTGGTCTACTAACCTTCAAACCTGGGCTGACCCTCTAATATACTTATTCCTAAACCTGTCCACCCTTGTTACACCCAGTGCAAATGTTAACATAAATTGATTAAGGGTAGAACTACAACAGATCCTGGAAACTCTCACCTTATAAGCCAGGCAAATGTTATCAGGAAGGCTATGGAGCACAGCATTATGGAACTCATTAACAGAGACATTATGAACCTGCAAATACTGTACCATACCCACTTAGGTTCTCTAAAGGCCAGATCATGGCTCCTACACCTAGTAGACTTCAAGCCAGTTAACAAGGCTATAGGTGAGGGAGGGGAGGTCCACACAGCCAAGTTATAGCTCACCAGCAATTCATACCCATCCCACATTCTGGTATTATACATATCCTCAACAGACTGACCATAAACGATTTGTAGATGATGGATTGACAACTGACGCACAGATGTAGGGCACACAGTAACATTTGCAGCCTCCATGTACAATTCAATGCCAGTAACAAGTGGTATTCACCTGCACTCAGTCCTGGGACCACTCCTGTTTGGCATATAGCTTTCTTAGGTACAAGCAAACACAGTAGGGATATGTCTGCCCACGTTTGATGAAAATGCATACTGTGGGCTATACTTTATTCTCCAGATGACACACACATCCACCAAAAGGGGTATCATAGAGACAGATACCTGGTGTCAAACTCATGCTGTAAAGCTATAAGCCAAAGAAAGCATAGTTATCCACTTTTAGAAAACAAAGTATCCCCAGAGTACAACATACGTAGTAGCCCACAAAATGTGGAACAGGCACTAATGTATACATAGAGCCATGTGTTTAGTCATCTCTCCTTTGATAATCACATTACTAAAGGGTTTTTGAAAGCCCTCTGTGGAGCACATAAGCAATAAAGGGTTTGCATGCAGATCCACAGAGGTTGTTGCACACCTATAATGATTAGCCATCTTTGCCAGACTTTGCTTGCTTTGGAACAGGATTCAAATATACCTCAAGCATAAACCCTCACTCACACTCTTCAATAGAAACCGTGATGAGTGGATGTGAAACAGAAGATGTAGCCCAGGGATCACTGCAGTGGCTAAGCTTGTCACTAGCATACAGAAGTGACCTAAGGTCTGGAAAGTGCCAGCACGCTATGGCAAAGATAACAGATGCATTCATGGAGAAAGCAGAGTACCCACCTATGAAATAATTGCGGTCACATGTATGTATATGGCTTTGCTCCACAGCTACCTTACATATTTAATGCACATACAGTTGGCATTGTGATATGTCATACACTAGAAAAATCAAAACCCACTCCACATTAACCAACGGCGTCACACACTCTCACACACCTGGAACACAAACAGTCAGCAAGTGTGAGATTCTAACTCCTTCCTAAGAACATTATGATTCTACAGCAGTATGCATTTACACAATGCACTATACACATTACTGAGATTTCACCTTTCCACAGGTATATTTGTAAGATGGTGACATCATCAGACTTTTCAAAGATGAGTATACCACTTTTAAGGGGTGTGAGTATTCTCCAAAAAGGTTACTCCTCCCCAGGGAGACACACACAGTTCGCACGTGCAGGATTCAAACCCCTACCTAACTACATTATGATACTACAGCAGTGCACATTTACACGATGCGCTATACACATTACTGGGATTTTTTCTTTCCACAGGTATATTTGTAGGATAGTGACATCATCAGACCTGACAAAGATGAGTATACCACTTTTAAGGGGTGTGAGTATTCTCCAAAAAGGTTGCTCCTCCCCAGGAAGACACACACACTCGGCAAGTGCAGGATTCAAACCCCTACCTAACTACATGATGATACTACAGCAGTATGCACACTCACATACAGTTGGCAAGTACAGGATTCAAACCCCTACCTAACTACATTACAATAGTATAGCAGTATGTATTCACACAATGCGCTATACACATTACTGGGATTTTTCCTTTCCACAGGTATATTTGTAGGATGGTGACATCATCAGACTTGACAAAGATGAGTATACCACTGTTAAGGGGTGTGAGTAGTCTCCAAAAAGGTTGCTCCCCCCCAGGGAGACACACACAGTTGGCAAGTGCTGGATTCAAACCCCTATCTAACTACATTATGATACTGCAGCAGTACTCATTTACATGACACGCTCTACACATTACTGGGATTTCATCTTTCCACAGGTATATTTGTAGGATGCTGACATCATCAGACTTGACAAAGATGAGTATACCACTTTTAAGGGGTGTGAGTAGTCTCCAAAAAGGTTGCTCCTCCTCTGGGAGACACACACAGTTGGCAAGTGCAGGATTCAAACCCCTACCTAACTACATTATAATATTACAGTAATTTACACACTCACACACAGTTGGCAAGTGTAGGATTTAAACCCCTACCAAATTACATTATGATACTACAGCAGTACACATTTACACAACACACTATACATATTACTGGAATTTTACCATTCCACAGTTATATTTATAGGATGGTGACATCATCAGACTTGACAAAGATGAGTATACTACTTTTAAGGGGTGTGAGTAGTCTCCATAAAGGTTTCTCCTCCCCAGGGAGACACACACACACACACACACACACACACACACACACACACACACACACTCACAGCTGGCAAGTGCAGGATTCAAATTCCTGCCTAACTACATTGTGATACTACAGCAGTACACATTTACACAATGCGCTATACACATTACTGGGATTTCTCTTTTCCACACGTATATTTGTAGGATGGTGACATCATCAGACTTGACAAAGATGAGTATACCACTTTTAAGGGGTGTGAGTAATTTCCAAAAAGGTTGCTCTCCCCCAGGGAGAGACAGACAGACACACACACAGTTGGCAAGTGCGGGGTTCTTAATCCAAACTAAGTACGTCTTTACACTTCAGCAAGCAATATGGAGTTACAGGGTGCAATACAAACATTACTTGCTGAGAGTTTGCCCAAAGGTTTTTTTCACATTTGCTAACCTCAGAAGGCTTATCATACTAGGTATATTGTGAGTGTATTGTATGCATAGGCCATGACCATATCATATATGGGTTGATGCACCACATGCTGGAACACACAGGGTCAAACCGGTGGCTAAGCTCTGTCAACCCAATACTGGACAATACAGTCAGGAGGAGTAGGGTCATACAACCACAACACCAACTGTCTCACATAGACCTACAATATAAGCACCAGCAAAATATACACATAAATACACATTACCATACTCGGAGACTACAAATATTAATCTGAAAAAGAGAGAGTGTCCTCCTAAGCAGACAAGCAAGCAACATGCACCTCCAAGCACATGCCAGAAAACACATAATACACCAAAGCAGTGTGCCTCACAACAGGCCCTAAGGCAAAACAACATACCCAACACACTAGTAATAGGTGACTTCATAGTTAGGCACACAGATGTTCCACTCACTCGGCTGGACAAGGGGAAGGTTACTGTCAGTTGTCTGTCAGGTGCTATGATCCGCCACATAACAAAAGCACTTACATCACTCTAGAACAGGTACATATATGACGTGTTCTTTGTACATGTCAGTGTGAATGATCTGAGACATACCTCCCAGGACAACATGACAAGAGATATATAGTAGCTCTGTGATCATGTAGCCCAGGCTGGTATGACCCTGACCTTGAGTAGCATCTTACCTTCACCTACATGATACTGCAATAAAACAGAAAGACGATAAACTTCAACAATAGGCTGAGCTTCTGGTGTCATTCAAAGGGGATCCAGTCTCTGTCTGCCTATGATGACATGATAGACAAGCCATGTTGCTTCACTACAGATGATTTGCACCTGTCACCTCTATGCTTCTGAATACTGGCCAAGGCTCTTACTGTCCCCATATTACCTTTTTTAGGCAAGGCTCAAAGGTTCATATGTTCAAAGGTAGGTAATAGGCTATCGGCCCTGGGGCCTATACAAGCCCAGCTAAAAAGGTACCCTGGCTTTTGCCACCCAAGAAAATTATTTTCCTGTGCCACTGTCGAGCAGAGACACAGAAGTGATCCCAGGGGTGAATTTCCTATTTCCCATCCAATCATCACGATTTTTCTTGAAGAGTGCTAATGAGGAGCTTTGTTTGATATAGATAGGTAGTTTATTCTGGAGTATGGGAAGTCTCTGGGACAGGAATCTATCCCTCCGGCATGTTCTGTTTATTGTGGTGACAAAGTTTAGATCCCTAGAGCATGTAGGTTCATAGGTTCATAGGTAGGTACTAGGCTATCTGCCCAAGGGCATTTATAAGCTTAGCCAGAATGTGTTGGCTTTCGCCTCCCTTTTAAATTAGTTTCCTGGGCCTCTGTCTAGCATGGCCACTAAAGTGATCCCAGGGGTAAATTTATGATTTCCCATCCACTCGTCAAAATTCCTCTTGAAGAGAGTCAGCAAGGGGCTCTGCCTAACATAAACTGAGATTCTATTCCAGAACAAGGGAAGTCTCTGGGACAGGAATCTATCCCTCCAGCATGTCCTGTTTATTGTTGTGCTGTGGTTTAATTCACTGGAGCATGTGGCTCTAAGAGATTTGGTTTTCTTGAGGTGGAGCATGTCCATTAATTCCGGGTTGGACATGGCCTTATACGTCAGGCATAGATCCTCTCTGAGCAGGCAGTAAGCAACCGAGTAGAGCTGGAGTTTCTTTAGTCGAGCTGCATAGGGCATCTCTTTGAGGCCCATGATCCTCTTGGTGAGGTACTTCTTTGGTCTTTCCAGCTGTTGCATGTGTCGATTAAGGTACATACCAAATGGGGCATTGTACTCTATTATGGGCCTAATGAGTGATGAGTACAGGGGCACAATGACCTCTTTTGATCTAGAGGTGAACCCTTTCGTGATTAGGTGGGCTACATGGAAGGAATTTCTAACCACTTTGGCAATGTGATTATCAAAGGAGAGGTTACTATCTACCTGGGTCCCCAGGTCCCTAATTACATTTTCTGTACCTAGTGGATTACCACCTATGTGGTAATTTGTGAGCACTTTGTTTTTTCCAAAGAGGATGACTATGCATTTTTTGGCATTCAGCTTGAGGCCATGGTTTTGACACCAGGTATCTGTCTCTGTAAGACCCTTCTGGAGGATGTCTGTGTCAGCCAGAGAGTCGATTATGGCCCCCAGTTTGCAGTCATCTGTGAACTTGGTCAGCCATAGTCCTCCCGTGATTGCCTGAACCTCAGAGTAGTATATACTGAACATGAGGGGTCCCAGGACCGAGCCCTGTGGGACGCCACTTGTGACTGGTTTAGAGTCGGACATGGCACCCGCAACTCTGACCATGTGTGTTCTATCCATGAGCCAGTTGACCACCCATCATGTGACACAGGGGTTAATGTTCAAGATGGTAAGCTTGTCTATGATGCCAGAGTGGGTAATGGTGTTGAAGGCCTCAGCGAGGTCCAGGTAGGCTGTCTGGACTACCTTCCCTTCATCTATGGCCTTGATAACTGTTTCAAAGAAGTCAACTAGGTTTAGGAGGCAGGATCTGCCTTTAACAAAGCCAAATTCGGTAGGGTCCAGTGTCTGGAGGTTCCCAATGTCTCTGTTTATGAGTTCCATGATAATTCACTCCATAGCTTTGCAGACCAGGCTGGTCAGGCTTATAGGGCGATAGTTCCCAGGTTCTGTTGTGGCACCACCTTTGTGGAGCGGGATGACTGTTGCTGTACGCCATTCTTTGGGTACATAGCCTGTGGTAAGGCTGAGTCTAAACAGTGAATTTAGGTGAGGGTTTAGTTCCTTTTGGAGCTCGTGTAAGACGCAGCCTGGGACACCATCCGGTCCCATTGATGCTGTGTTCTTAGCTTTGGAGAGGGCTGTTTTTACCTGCATGCCCATGATGTCTGGGGCTCTGCATTCTTCTGGGATGGACACGGACCCTTTTGGGGGTGAGGGGGGGTGAAGTTTGCACAGAACTTGCCCGCCAGGATGTTGGCAATGTCAGTTGGTTCAGTGTATTTTTTGCCATTTTGCAGTAGCTCAGAGCATATCTGAGAGTTGCCACCTAAATTTTTGATATAGCTAAAGAAGGCTTTGTGGTTATCTTTAGATTCCATGGCAATTTTTCTTTCAAAACTGGCCTTGGATGATTTTATAAGCGATTGTAGTTTCTTGCTAATATTGATTAGTGATGCCTTTCCTTTTTTGGAATTTTACTCTATCATGTAGTAGTTTCCTCTTTCTGTTGTATAGCTTATTTATGGCCAGGGACCACCAGACTGGTTTCCTCTTTTTGGAGGAGTGAGTCTTGCTTTTACTTGGGATGGCTCGATCCATGCATCCCTGTAGATGCTCATAGAATGCACTTGTAAAGGATTCTGCAGATTGGATAACATTACCCTGTAGCAAGGGGGCTTTGAAACTTTCCACTTCGGTCTTGAGAAGTGTGAAGTTTGCTTTTTAAAAGTTTTTCACAGTGGTTTCCTTGACTGGGGGTGGGGTCGGGAAGTGGATGTCCAGTGTGATTACTTTATGATCTGATCTTACCAGCGAGGTGTTTACCTCTGGTGTGGAACACTGATCCCCCATGTTGGTGATGATCAGGTCCAGTATGTTGTCACCTCTATTGGGCATGGTGACCTGCTGTTCCAGGGCGTTTGAGTTTATAAACTCTAGGAAGCATTGGGCAAAGGAGTTTGTACCTGAGTAATTCTCCCAGTCAATGTTTGGGTAGTTGAAATCTCCTAATACCATGGTGTTTGGTAGGACCTTTATATTTTCCAGTGTTCTCAGGAATGCTGAGTGAGGGTCCTGAGACAAGGTAGGTGATCTGTAGCAGGCTATGATCTGATAAGCAGCTTTGCCCACTGTTAGTTGCACTTGGATGGTCTCCAAGGCCTCGTGCTGTGCCACTAACCTGGAGGTGCGGGTATCCTTTATGAAAATGGATACACCCCCTCCTTTTGTATTTCGGTCTGGGTTTTGGAGCTGAAGCTCTGAGGGATTGGGATTTCTTTAAGTGGAGCATGTCCAACAGCTCTGTGTTTAACATAGCTTTGTATGTTAGGCAGAGATCCCCTCTGAGTAGGCGATATGCGACAGAGTAAAGCTGAAGTGTTTTGAGACGGTCTGTGTAGGGCATGTATTTGAGGTTGGTAATCCTCTTTGTGAGGTATTTCTGCGGGCTTTTCAGTTGTTGTAGATGTCTTGTGAGGTACATACCAAAAGGGGCGTTGTACTCTATAATGGATCTAATGAGTGATGAGTAGAGGGGAACAATGACCTCTTTTTTTCTGCATGAGAAACCTTTTGTGATGAGGTGTGCCACATAGAAGGATTTCCTGACTACTGTGGCGATGTGATTATCAAAGGAGAGACTACTGTCTACCGGTGTCCCAAGGTCTCTTATCACACTATCAGTGTTAAGTATACTACCGCCGATGTTGTAGTTCATGGGTACAGAGTTTTTACCAAAGGGGATGACAATGCACTTTTTGGCATTGAGCTTGAGGCCATGACTTTGACACCAGGCATCTGTCTCAGTGAGGCCCTTTGGTAGGATGTCCACATCGTTAGTAGTTTTGATTATGGCTCCTAGTTTGCAGTCATCTGGGAACTTCATTAGCCAAAGACCTTCTGTGTTAGCCTGTACTTCAGGGAAGTAGATACCAAACAGGACAGGACACAGGATTGAACCCTGTGGTACTCCACTCGTCACTTGTCTGAAGTCGGATTTGGAGTCTGCTACTTTTACAGTGTGGGTTCTGTCAGTGAGCCATTTGGCAAACCATCTTGTGACATAGAGATTTATACCTAGTTTAGTGAGTTTATCTATAATTCCAGAGTGGGGGATGGTGTCGAAAGCCTTGGCAAGATCTAGATAGGCTGTATGAACCACCTTACTCTTGTCTACGGCTTTGGTGACAGCTTCAAAGAAGTCTATCAGGTTTAGGAGACATGATCTGCCTTTTACAAACCCAAACTGGTTGTGGTCCAGAGTACACATGAGCATAATCATTTAACTACCATCAGTCTGGTATGCTTATATAGCATTCATTATCTGGTATCCTTTCTTAATTCACACATTAATTTCATTTGTTTGTCACAATACCCATTACTACCTCTTGTGGCAGATGCCGACAATACACAGCTCTAGGGAATACATTGCATCATAGTGTGATGTTTGCATCTTTTCTTATCTATCGGCACAATAACTGTATCAGACATGGGTTCCTTATGCAAGGGTATTACATATGTCACACTCTGCTCCCATATTTGTAACACTACACACACCTACATATGGGATACATAACCATTATAATATTGAGGTACATTATAACCTTCAAAGGTGATCCTGTTTGTACACATGTTAAGCCTTTTTCTGTGGCATACACAGTTAATACACAGGTCAGTGTTGATATTGTTGGCATGGGTTCACTTCTTGCAAAAGGTGATTGTGGCTTCTGAGCCATTCCTGTTGCCCTACATGTTATATGGACGTGATGCACACTGTGAAGATATCCCATTATGTATGTACTGTCCTTACAAACTGTCACCTCAACTCAGCATGTGAATGACATTCATATGTCATGTAATTCCCCTGTATTACAATGTGAATTTCTAACTGTTGCATCTTACAATATCATGTCTACTTTTATTTACCTACATTTTCTCAAGAATAGTGACCACCATAATTTATTCTGGCATACACATTGCAAAATTTTATTATTGCAAAGTTGTATTTGTGACGTAAGCTTCTCCATATGAACTATCGTACTAGACTTGGAACATTTACCCTCCCCCTGGCATCTTTCTGTATACATCTCTTTGATTCCTGTGCACATTTTCCTCAGTACACTTTTCCTGTCTGGTATCCCATGTATTGTTGTTGCCCTTGCCATTTCACATCCCCTTTTACTTAATTTTGTATCCATATATTTCACTCATGTGCAGAGTACATTCAGTACACTTTACTTGCCTGTGTACAGCATGCATTATTTCCCTTATGTAGCTCTTCATGCTGTCAGTCCAAGCACACTTAATGGGTCTGCCCCTAGACAAGCCTGTTTGTTTACTGTGTGTGCTTATGCTGCTCAACATGACTTTCTGGCCACCAACACTGTTGCTGGCCATGGAAACGTGCTTGTATTCACGTTAACGTGATGAGCAGCACACGTTATTAGTGCTGCTGCTCATCGTGCTAACACATAAGCATCTTGTAGGTTTTGTGCAAAGCCCACATGATTGTTCATAAATCTGAGGGGTATTTTAGAAATTTACTTAATGTACTGTCTTAAAATAATGTAAAGTGAGTATTTATTACAGGCAGTTCCATGTGAAGCTTAATGTTTTTTTGCCCTAATTTACTTCTCATCATGTCATGCTTAGCCTTGGAATGAAAGAAAGTAAACAAGATCAGAGCATGTCTGTTAACAGTTTAAACACGCCCAAGGATTCAGAAAAAGATTCCAGCACTTACAGTAAGGGCTGGGGTAAAAAGCCCCTGTTTCCATGATGTGGTATTTTCTGATTCAGAAACAAGTTGGCTGCAATGAGGAAAGACTCATTAGCAGTTAATCTGCATATCTCTGAATCACAGGTACATTTTGGTAGTGCAGATCAGCACTTTCCTGTGTTAGTTAACACTGGCACCCCATGCACTGCATTGGCATAGGCAACCCCCATTCACTCTCCCACACACATATACACATATTCAAACACATGCAGATCACATACCTCATATCTGTCCCTGAGTTACTACAATGTTACTTTTGTCTCTTGTAATGATTTTGTCCCAGGCATCATAAATCACAGATCCTCACAGTCAGATAATAATGCCAGACATTAGATGTTCATTCTTCTTATTATTATTGTTCAGAACGTACTTGGTGATGGTATGACCTGTTGCTCTATTACCTTTTTAAGTGAGTCCTGGTAATAGTTTAAATAATGCCCCTGGTGCTGTCTATTGTTTTTCCTGGCTTTGTATTGAAACCCTCTCTCACTGTCCCTTGTGACTCACATCTGTTGCAAGCACTGGGTCAGGCCAGACATTGCAGCTTTATACTTCTTAGGAAAAAAACTTACTACACTATTGGATTAGTTAATATAGTGAGTTAATAGTCTTACTTTTTGTGTTAAGGTTACAAGGTTTGAAACCCTTCCCTCTTTCACTTTACATATTTCTTGAACACATTTTAACAGATATTTTGCAACTCGTTGATGTGCCTTTAAAGTGCAGTACATACAGTATCCATGGTGTCTATTGTTCCCCTGACCCATGTGTTGTCTAAGTGCCATTAAGACACAATATTGTAGAGTTCTCCCTGGTGACTAGTGTTCATCAATACCTTAACTGCCATTGAGGCACCAGGTGTAAGAGTTATCCCTGGCTTCGAGTGGTTTTCACCCAGCCCAATGCTGTAGGATTTGCTCACTAGTATAGGGGAGTGTGGAGGTGTGACACCCCCCCACACACACATATTTGTTCCATAAACACTCATACAAACCTACCAGACCCCTCACTAATATTCCTACTTACTATGTATTATACATTTTATATATATATATATATATATATATATATATATATATATATATATATATATACATATATACATATATTTATATATTTAGTGTGTGTGTGTGTGTCTGTGTATGTATATATATATATATATATATATATATATATATATATATATATATATAAATATATGTGTGTATGTATGTATATATATATATATATATATATATATATATATATATATATATATATATATATATATATATATATATATATAAAACACACATACATACATATACATACATGAGTGTGTGTGTGTGTGTGTGTGCATTTAGTCACTAAGGGTAGCATATCTTAACTGGGTCAGTGGTTTATCTAGGTCCATATGACGTGATACAGTTGCTTATCCAAGATTCAGTGTCAGTGTGACTCATTGGCTTCCTTCAAACGTAACCTGGATTACGGGATGGACACCCTCAAATTTACAATGGAAGTAAATGGTCTCGCTCTCTTTGAAAAGGGAAGTAAAGACTGAGGGTGGTTCTTTGGCAAGCCACATGTGGTCATTAGAATGATTCATTCTGAATAGCCTATGATCAGTACTGGACACTTATTATGAATGTATCTATTTAGATAATCTTAGGCAGTTGAAAACAGTCTGAAGCAATTGTTATACATCTGAAATGTTCTGTATGGCCATTCATCAGAGTCATACAGATTTATATGACAACCTGGTAACTGGTCCATCAGTGGAAAGGATCACCATCTGAGTCATCCATTATCCCTCTGTAGTTAGTGGCCTGACCTTCCATCTACCAATGGTTGTGGTATTATGATTATCCATACATCTATGGTGAGTTGATTGGACAACTGTACATGTGAAAATTAAGGTTAGGACATTTACTGATTCATGGTCATTGCTTTGTCCACTTAGTTTTGACATATGCTGTTTGGCCTTTTGTCTATTTTTATGAAAGTCACTTGTTGAACAGTGCTGGTAACTGCATACATGTCTGGAAACTCAGAATATGCAGTTCAGTTTACCTCTGCTAGAAGAGCATCTTTTTGTTTTTCAGTGCACTCCAGCATTGTCAGGAGTGTAGCCAAAAAATTGTAGTTTTTACTCAGAACTCATACTGTTTTCCCCACCACACCCTCATCATTTAAAAATGTACTCAACCCTCAAAATATTGGCCCATACACTTTGAAAAGGGTCACTTTATTTTCAACTGCTGTCACTTAGTAACTATAAAAAGGCTATTTTGGATGTGCATTCCTATCAGGTAAGTATGCTTTATATTGGGTATAGCTCTAGACCGCAGACATTAAGTTAGACAGTTCTAAGTGTTACATGCTTTTTGAGCTAAAAGTTTTTGAGAAATACTCAGAAACAATGTACTCGTTTGTGTACAGTGAATTTGCCTGACTACAAGCCTAAGCATAGTGTACTTATTATCACGTCAGAGTCCATTTTTTTCTATTTTTATTGTACATTTGGAACAAGCTTTGATGGGTTCTTATACAGAGTTTGAGCATTATCACAAATAAATGATGCCATTGTTGCAAGATAAAAATTTTGCATCTTTTTCAAATGCAGTTGTCATGAATGCGTTTTATAGTTTTCCATCAAACTGTTAGTAGCTCCATCTTGTGGTTTTCATCTACGCTACCAAGACTTTGAAAGGTTTGAGGAGGCTCTGTTGCTCTGCTGTTAAAATTGCTGGCTTGATTTTCCTTTCAACTTGTTGAGTAACTGGAAATGTCACCCCTAGCCTTAGTTTTGTCCACACAGCTGCCGAGTTCTTTGTGAGGAAGTACAAGCTGGCATTGTTCTTTATTAGGTGTTAACCCATTTAGTACCAGTAGCATTTGATTGACAGCATTGAGCCTCTTCTTAGTGACTTGATTTTAGGGCCTTTTTATTCTTTGGTTAGTTTACAGTACAGTTTTATGTACACCACTAACTGTGACTGTTTTTGTTGTCATCCATTTGGCAGCTATCTTGAGATTCTTTGCACACCTGACGAAATAAATTTCATACTCACTTCTAATTGTTAAATTCATTCTTACCATACAGTGGTGTTCCTGCTTCTCCATACACATACAGATTTAGCATTTCTGTTTTGTCTTGAATAATACTCTGACCCTTATCATCCTCTTAGATGTTAAAGGACAAACATATCTTAAACATTTTTTTCTCATCAGAGTGCATTTTCATCCCTACAAAGTGATTCATACACTGACATCTCTAAATAAAACATAACTTAGCTGTCCCTCTTTGTGTGGCATTTATAAACTATTCTGCTTCCTCAGTGCATACCATACTGGGTTTGCACTCTCTTATTTCCCTTCCACTAGGCCCATAACCATTCTGAATCTCTGGAGATGCCAGTTTACTTATATTTTTGCTTCATTAGACCATGGCATCTGTCACCTTCCAGAGGCAAGGCAACTTTAATATCCAAGTTAAGAGAACAGACTGGGCTTAGAAGGAATGAACACTTGATATCTCTCACTGAAAAAGTGACAAAACGCAGAGGAGATACAATTAAAACATCAATCGATAGCTGAAACAAAAAAGGCCCATAAAAATATGTGCATACGTTGGCAAAAGTCATAAAAATGTAATCATGCTTTTTCTAAACATTCTTACATAAAGTACAGTTCAGGGTCCTTCAAATTTAAGTAAATCATCAAAACAACTTAAAGCAAAATGAATATAAAAATGTCATGTTATGGGACATATAGTGTGCTGCAGGAGAAATATTTCTTACCTAGAAAACAAAAATCACTAGGGCATGGCAGCCCTCCAAATGTATCTTTGGGGTAAAACAAATTATTAAAAATACTAACTACATAGAGTGATTATGTAAACATTAGTAATGAAGATTAAGTGAATGCAAAAATATGTTTTTGTTTTCTCATTTCCAAACCGCAGTGATCCTTTAATGTGTCAGCTGATAGTCTTAAATAAAACATTTTTTCTTAATGGGATATAGAAAAAACATTTTCTTATTGTCATTAATAGAAATAATGGAGTCTGCTGATCCAGTTTCCATTCACATGTATAGTTATATTGCATTTACCTCAAGAATCAGCAATAATCCATACATCTGTGGAATGGTTTGTTATAAAATTCCATGTTTCTCTATATGAAATAACCTTCACATATGTAATCAGTTCTAAGCTACATATGCTTTCTGAGGTCTCTCCTACATGTAGTGCAACAGTTTTAATTGCACTGTTCTGGGTGTTATGTTAATTGATATGCATTTAATACACCCTCCATTCTTGTGCAACCTTTGATTAACTTTTATTAAGATCAATAGCTCTTAGCGTACTCAGAAACTTTCCCAAAATAAAAGCATGCTGGTCTCAGAAGAGATTTAATAATTACTTTGTTAATGATTTACTCAGCCACAAGGGCACCCACAGGCAGGTGCAAGGGGGTGCACTTGCACCCCCCTGGATTTTCTTAATTTATCTGATGATGATTGATGTGTGATTGAAATCGAAAAATGTACTGGCAAAACCGCACATTTTTCGATTTCAACTTACTTTGGATTTTCTTTTTGTGACTGATTTCACGTGTATTTATTAAAGTTCCTACATCTGTTCGACACTTTGTGGCTACTGGTGCTTCTTTTTGGACTTGGTTTATTTTTTTTTTTCTGTTAAACCTGCATTGTGGAGGTTCGGAGCCTGAGGAGATGCTGATATGCTGTTGGAGGTTGCACTCATATGATGCTTATGACCAGCAAGCCTCAATTCCTCCCCAAACTGCATCTCCCACCTTTACGACCGTTGACAGTTGCGCAGCGCAGCATAGAGACAAGGGTTATCCAGATTGCTAGTGTGAACAAGATTTGTACATTTTTGTGACCAGAAAGAGCTTTTGCCTGTTTTTATCGGATTCGGACTCGTGTTTGCAGCACTTAAGGTATGTTGTATCACAAGAAAGAAGCTCCTGGTATTTTTTTTTTTTTTTTTTTTTACACAGAAAAGAATCAATGTCAGCTAAGCTTCAAGCTTGGCGCCAAAATGTTAAAGTGTTGCATTTGAGAGACAAATTGAGTAGTTTCCACTCTTTACTAAAACAATGTTAAGGAAAATTTCATACATATATTTCTGTTTCAGTCTGAGCATATCTTCCTTAACGGTCAACATATGCTCTTGAGCGATATGCAATAGGATGTTTTCTTGCAGAATTATTTACTGCACCACATGCTGGCATAAACATAATTACCATCTAGTATTGGAAGGGTTTATTACCATATTATTATACAAATAAACCTGCAGTTCAGGAATTGTAGTTTCTAGCCTGGTAAGATGGCTTACTTGCAATTTAGTAAACAGGCATATAATATGCCAAGGGCATTGTGTTTCACAGAGCCAATAACAGATTAAATGGAGCTCCCTTTCTCCAGTTTAAACTTGTACAGAAAGTACTGCTTCCACTCTTTCTCTTTTCACTACACTACATATGGTACTGCATTTTGCATTATTCAAAAAAAGTAGATATTACTTCTTCTTCTTCTTTTGGCTTTTCCTGGTTAGGGGTCGCCACAGCGGATCTGTCCGCTCATGATTAGCAGTGGAGTTTTACAGTGTCGAGTTGCCAGCCTGGTGCCCAACCTTGCACAGAAGGCACACATGCGCACACACTCACACCTAGGGCCAATTTAGAGTGTCCAATCCACCTGCTGCATGTCTTTGGGATGTGGGAGGAAACCGGAGCACCTGGAGGAAACCCACGCGACCACAGGGAGGACATGCAGACTCCACACAGAAGGCACCCCAGCCGAGGATCAAACTGGAGAACCTCTTGCTGTGAGGCGGCAACGCTAACCGCTGCACCACTGTGGCCACCCAAAATTTAACTGGTCATTCAAAATACTTAACTGTACTATCAGAGGAGTCTCTACAACAGTCTCTGAAACACAGAATGTCTCTAATTATAAGTTAAAATAAGTGAAATGCATATATACATATGTGTGTGTGTGTGTGTGTGTGTGTGTGTGTGTGTGTGTGTGTGTGTGTGTGTGTGTGTGTGTGTGTGTGTTTGTGTGTGTATTTATGTATGTATGTGTTTGTATTATAATACATGGGGTTCTATTTAAGAAACAAGTTTTGTGAATAGTGGCAAGCAAGTTCCCTAATCCTGCATTACAAGATATTTTATGTACTGCACAAAAAAAACTGAGATATTCTATTTATCCATGTACGTACGTTTCAGGAAATGGGTATCTAATATGTCATATATGTGTTAAGGTAAGGCTATAAGAGTTATGCTGGGATTTTGTTTTACACTGATACGAAAGGTATACCTTGATGTAATGTAAATGGGTTATACACATCAAAGTACTTTAATGTTTGTGTTAAGGAATTTATTTAGTACTTTTATGTTATTCCTGCTTCGCACTGCAGTACCATTCCACACTTTGTTCAATAAAACTTTTACACCAAACAGATTGAAAATAAACTCTGAAGATTCTATAGCATGAGCTAAAAACTACAGAAGTCCTTATTTATCTCTGGTAGAGGTATTTTACAATATTTTACAATAGCTATGACTTTTTCCTGAAGTGGTTTAAGTCCTCTAAAGTTAGAAACAGCTTGTCTGTAACTCTGTTCTTGTATTTGAGGTTACATTGTCCCACTCATTAGTAAATGAATCAGACTTTTTTATGCTTTTAACTCTGGTCACATTCATAGCCTTATTAACTAAGGTAATGGTTGTCTTTATGTTCATTTATGAAACAGTGTTTGGAAAACGCCACCCTTAGGTGGTGATTAAGAATTTCAGATACTGGTGGTAGTTAATTTAAAATGATTATCAGTGAAGAGTTAGTCTACTTTTGACTTTTTATAATCTTAAAGCATTCATGCAGATGAATGTAGAAGAAAGCTTATGTTTGGTGCGCTGGGGGAGTTGTTTTGAAATGGGGTATATAGTCCCACAGCTCGTATCAATTTAGATGAGTGGATGTGGACGAATTATATAGAACCTAAATAAATTAATTATCATATTTAGTGCTGTTGTTATGTTAATCAAGTGTTATTCGGGTAGTTGAAAAAGAAGACAATTTGTTCCCAGGCTGTTTTATTTGGTGTTAATACTTGTGCAATGCTGCTTAGAAGTAATTTAATTACAATAAGACAGACACTGTGATTTCGTGTTTACACTATCACAAAGTCTGATTGAACTATATGAGCCAGTGTAAAATAAAAATATTTATATATTATTACATGGTTTTATTATGTTTGTTACAGTATTTTATTTGTTCTAGGGCCCAGCCGCGGCCCAGTCAGAACCATAGCAAGGTGAGGTGTAAGTGCTGGCAAGAATAGAATTCTTAGGCAATAGTACAAAGCAAGATGTCGACTACTTCCCTGAATTACATGGCTGATAATTGTATATTACATTAGCCCTTTTGAAAATAACTTTGATCATACCATAGATAATTTGAGGGGACCCATGTAAGGAATGCAGCATTTAGAAACTGCCTCTATCCATTAGTGGCACGAGGTCGAGGTGCAATCATGGAGTACATTTTCTTTTCCTCATCCTTAGATCCAAGTTACATTTGAATATGGACAGGGATGAGTTTTGTTTTACTTGAATGGATGCTCTTTTCTGGAACAGTGGTAGCCTTTATGATATATATCCATCTCTCCACAACATTCAGTTTAGATACCTGGAGTGAGTATTTCTGATGCCATTTGACTTGCTGATGTTCAGTAGGTCCATCTGCATTAGGTCGGAGGATGCCTTGTTTTCCAAACATGTCACCTCTAAGCACTCTGTAGGATACTGAGTATAGTAATACATTTTTGAGGTGGTCCATGCAAGACATATTGTTTAGGACTTGTATCCTTTTAGTAAGGTATCTCTGTGGGTATTCCAATTGTTGCATGGGTCTGGACAGGTGCATGCCAAAGTGGGCATTATACAAAATGATTGACCTAATGAAGGCTTTGTAAAGGGGGACAGTAACATCTCTAGATCTAGTTGCAATCAGTTTGTTTATAAGCTGTGTAATAAAGAAAGACTTTCTTAAGACTCTGGGCACATGTTGGTCAAATGTTAGGTCGCTGTACACACAAATTCCCAAATGCCAAAGCGTTCTGAAGAGGCATTGTCAATTTGGCAGTTCCCTGGAGTAGATGACTTCCCAAAGGATATGATAATGTATTTTTTGGAGTTTCATTTCAATTCATGATTCTGGCACCAGTTATTGTTTGGGATAAAACTTCCTGCATGATAGTTAAGTCATTTAGGGATTCAATTACTGCTCCCAGCTTGCAGTAATCTTAAACATAGTCGGCCAAAGCCCTTTAGTATTTCCTTTTACTTTTTTACCTTCATACATTGCTTTTAAATTTGCCCATGATTTTGAGCTTTTCACACTTTCTCCAGATTCTTGCCCTAAGAGGTGGAGAGATCAGAGCATTTGTTTGACTGTCCCTGATTTTGTCTCCTATTTTTGGTCTCTTCCTCATGTGTGATTTTCTGGCACATTTATGAGGACTGTAAAACTTAAAAAGGATAGACACTTGAGTTTACTGGGCCATTTGCGAAAAAAACAATACTGTATTGCAATGAAAACAGACTTAGCATGAGCAGTAAACTTCTCTGCCCTTGAAACTCAAATTCATTGAAATGGCATGAAACCCCACATTCATTTTGTATCTGGCTAGTGGAGGACTAAGCTTACCTCTGGGCTGTTTTCAAATCAAAGGCTCTTTACATATTTTAGTGCCATGCATACATGTATGGAGTTCTTTGATTCACCTTTCTGATTGTATTAAATTATATCCCTTGTATAATATAGTACCTCTTGGTAGAATGTGCTTTAAATGTGCAGTTTTGAACAGGAGTTGCAGGCAGAAATGAGAGCAATGAGGAAGAAAGATACTCAAATAGTTCCAGTAGTAGTAGGAGCAACAGGTGGTCTAAAAAATAATCTACAGTCATATTTAGATACATGTAACTCCATACGAATTGCAGGAGGAGTCATTACTGGGCACATTGCGGGTGCTGAGAAGAGCACTTTTGGCTGACATCAAAGATTGAAACAGTATCGATTTCATGAACTTTAATTGTACTTTGACTTAGGAATGGGGTACATTCCTGTCACGGTATTAGAAACCCAAAAGATTTGTTCTATCCACTTTCTAAGGAGGTGGGATTTATATGTGTGACTCATACCTCTCAACTGTACAGAGTTTCACAGAATGTCCTTATTTTTGCTTTACATTTTTGGTCTATTCCTCATGAAAATTCTGTATATTTTTTGATGAGCTAAGGATTAAAGTTAATAAATAATTACATGCATTTCAGTTTCAGGCTTCATATCTTTCAGAAAATGCATTCTAACACAAAGTCTTTTATTCTAGCAACTTTCTAAATGTGTCTGTAAATTAGGGCCTTTGTCCCCAACATTATAACAGGCTTTGTCCAGATTACTTGTGCTAAGAAATTGACAGGTACTGTGTGTGTGTGTGTGTGTGTGTGTGTGTGTGTGTGTGTGTGTGTGTGTGTGTGTGTATAAGAGGAAGGTAGTATACCCCTCAGCTATATTCCACCTAAAAAGGACTGCAGTTGTTAAATAGTGACAGACATTTTGAGTTTTAGGTGTCACATCCTTTAGAAAAATGCACACTAACACAAATCCTGTTATTCTAGCAATTTTATAAGTTCATCAGAGCAATATTTATAATCTGACTGTCCCTATTTATATTAGGCTTTGTCCAGATTTCTTGCACTAACAGGTTGTGGTGTGTGTGTGTGTGTGTGTGTGTGTGTGTGTGTGTGTGTGTGTGTGTGTGTGTGTGAGAGAGAGAGATAGTGACATGACCTAGTTACAGTTAGCAGGTGGAATTTATTTTCAATTGCATTTTCAAGGAATTATGAGCTTCAAGGGAAGAGAAGTTTACTGCTGCTCATGCTAGGTCTGGTTAAAATGTGCAACTGTTTTGTTTAGCAAATGGTATCAATAATTGTGGTATATAATTTTAAAGCAGTGTTAGTAGCACAGCATGTTGCATACTTGCGTCTTGATACAGAGAGCTGTAGCTTCAGCTCCCATAACATGTAAATTTGCATTTTAAGGGGTGGGGTACTGCAGTCCTTAGTATGCCCTCCTTTGGATGAGACGCCTAGTAACTTTGAACCTCTTTTTCAGCTCATCACCCATTCCCTATTGCAATATACCAGCTTACCATTTCCTTTAATGTAACATAGGCATTTATTCCTCAAGGGAAACAGGCACTGAATTTGTAGATGAAACACTGACATACAAGTTGTTTCATAGCGACAATCTCTTCATTAGTTTCAGATCATTTTAATGTGGAATTATTCAGATGACTTACTTCTGCAGAGTTTGTGCATAATGACTGATATTGGTAGATTGTAATGACAGACGTTTGAGTGGCCTTTTATGGTTGAAATGTTCTAAACTGGGCAGTTTGCCATTACTGGTTCATATGTTTTGTTTCACTGCTTACTGGAAAAATGTTCAAAAATATAAATTTAATTATACAAGGTATATAATTCAATTATTACATATTATAATTAATACAATCAGGAATGTGAATCACAGTACTTATGCATGGTCCTAAAAATGTGTGCAAGAGGGCCTATGATTTGAAAACAGCCTAAAGGTAAACTTAACCCGCCACTGCCCAGATGCATTCTCTTTGATTGTGGGTTTCAATGCCGTTTCAGCGAATGTGAGCTTCAAAAGCAGGGAAGTTTTAATAATAAGTCTGTTTTCATTGTAAGACTATTGCTTTGTTTAGCAAATGTCTCAGTGTTTATGCTATAAAACTTGAAATAAATATTGTAAATTAAATCCAAATATCTTTACTCATTGTAGAAGTAAAGTATAAAAAAGTATGCATAGTGAGAGCTTTGAACAGTGTTTATGGCAAATGGGAAGAAATAGCCAAGTAATGGGACACTGGAATAGCTGTGTGTGGGGGGGATCTGGTTTTGCACCCCCCTGAAAAAATCCTGCGGGCTCCCTTGCTCAGCCAGTACTTGTAACTTCATTGTCTTTTATGTTATTTTTTGTAATGCTTTATTCATGGCTAGATCTGAATGATCAGCATTGTAGTTTGGAATACTTTATACAAGGCTAAATCTGATTTTGACAGAAATCAATTAAGTATGTTTTAATCATATGCATATATATATTTTTATATATATATATATATATATATATATATATATATATATATAGATAGATATACATATGGGTCTACTTCAAATGATCGAAGTTTCAGAACTTCAAACATCATATGGGCAACGACTATATGAGCGAAGTTTTGAAATTTTGAACGTTGTGAATGGGGATCGCTGTACAGAGTGGAACAGGTAATTTATTATTTTCCTTGCTTTAGTGTGATCTCGGAGTTGGTATATTTAATTAGCAGGGGATGTGGGGGTGCAGGCGGCTTGCCCCCACTGCAAAAAAAGTGAAGGAAAACTTTTGTTTTTATTTTTATTTTATTTAATATTTGATGTTTCAAAACTTTGATCATATGGTTGTCAATCATATGATGTTTGAAGTTCTGAAACTTTGATCACCTGACGTAGATCCATACATGTGTGTGTGTGCTGTATATATTAAAAAAAAATATATATATACACACACACACACACACACACACACACACACACACACACACACATATATATATATATATATATATATATATATATATATATTAAACACCAGCCTGTCTCTGAGTTCCTCACTCAGTCCATCTTGAGACTGTCAGTGCTCTACGAAGTTACACAGCTCTGCTACATATTCAGAAATAGTTTCATTATTTCTATGGATTCAGTAATGTGGTGCATCCAAACACTAATTAGAGACTTTCCAGAATACAAAAGTTTATTTTTGTGCCAGTGTTGTTTATTTGCATTCACAGATATTCTGGCTAAGTTGTAAACATTTATATTACCACTGATAATACATCATTGTCAGTGTAATAACATTAATTTTGAATCATATGTATACAGTATCTACTTTATTATTTTCTTATTAAAGAAAACTTGCTTAGAAGTTTTACATTTGTAAATACTTTGGTTATGGATAAAAGTAAATTCATATTTTTTTGGCATATTTGACATAGAGACTCAGTTATGGAAAGTAACTGAGTGCTCTTTTGCACAACTCATACACATAAATTACTCTTAGTATACAAGCTGATTTGCATATCATAATCTCTTTTTTGTTGAAAAAGTGCTTGACTAGGATTTTCAGTCATATGTACAAACACATTAAATGTTTTGGCACTAGTATACCACTCATTTAGGCACTCTATCCTGCTTGCAAGTACTTATGACAATGTGGGGTGTTGCCATCTGTGCCAGGGAGAACAGGGCAGCGCATATGTCAGCATAGTTAGCTGTAGTTTTATAAATAAGTTTGTGTCATTTGACTGTCACACTGACTTGTATAGATGCTTGTGTTAAAATGTATCAACAGTGTTATTATAACTGATTAAATGTATATATAATACAGTCCCAATGCAGTGCTACTATCCGTAGAGACGAGGATCTTACGCAAAAATATAACTACAAACCAAACACCTTGTGCGTGATCCTCTGATGGCAATGAAACGTTCCAAATGTAAAAATTAAAGTACGTTGATGTACTCAAGTGTATATAAAAGACTTTTATTCCAATGAGTAAGCGTTTTCGCCAAAGGCTTCTTCAGACTCTTTTACAAATAAAATTCTTAAAACCTCTTTAAAAACATTGCCAATGCTTATTATTGGTTGTTAAATGTATGACTTGTTACATGGTATATTCTAAAAGAAATACGAACATAACTGTGTAAAACAAAAACCGGAACATCTTACAGGACTGTGACAATTGCTTTGAATATATACAAACATATAAACATCTAGCTGAAATACGTGCTTCTGAAAATTCCCCATGTCTTTGCAGTCCCCTAACACACACTGCAAAAACATCAAAGCTCTCGAAACAGTCAGATCACATACTACTTTACCGGACAATAAAACCTTACAATACCACCCACTGATGTCAAAAATTGTGCCAATGTCAGTTAAATAGACTAAATAATATACATATACAAACAAAAGAATAAAAACATCACTTAAGAGGTGCATACTATGAACTAAAGTGCAATAACATGAAATGTGAAGCTCACAGTATGCTTAATATAAGCCAGATTGCAAATAAACACCTCTTTCACACCCCTGTAAACATTAATAAAATGAGTCCAAACTGATGACTATCATGCCCTTAGTTGCACTGGTAAACATACGTGGCTGTGTACGACTACCGTGGTCTACGTAGTCTTCTACTCTTCAAAAAGGGTTTGATCTGTACCTTGTCATTGAGACCAGGTGGTTTGTCAGACCTCAATCTTATAATCCATCTGGTCTCATGTTCTAGTGTACGGTTAATCAAGTCCCCCCCTCTAAAGCCTTGTGAGACACGTTGGATGACACAAAACTTAAAATTGTGATTCACACCTGCCATCCTATTATGTTTCGCCAATGCATTGACCTCAGTGCCCACTCTAATATGGTACGTGTGTTCCCTAACACGTTCCTTAAGGGACCGATTAGTTTTCCCTATGTAGTATGCATTACATGAAACACATGTGGCAATGTACACCACGTTTCTGCTTTCACAATTCGTGTTGGTATTAAAATTATAAATATGTCCTGTGGTAGGGTGCTTGAAAGTCATCTCTTTATTTATGAAATTGCATTGATTACAATGACCACAGGGTATGGTATTCCTATCCTCTACCTTCCTATTATGTAGGGGGTACTTGGGTCTACATAGTATACTCTTTAAATTGGGATGATGAGACCAGATGGATTATAAGACTGAGGTCTGACAAACCACCTGGTCTCAATGACAAGGTACAGATCAAACCCTTTTTGAAGAGTAGAAGACTACGTAGACCACGGTAGTCGTACACAGCCACGTATGTTTACCAGTGCAACTAAGGGCATGATAGTCATCAGTTTGGACTCATTTTATTAATGTTTACAGGGGTGTGAAAGAGGTGTTTATTTGCAATCTGGCTTA
Source organism: Protopterus annectens (assembly GCF_019279795.1). Lineage (NCBI taxonomy): Eukaryota > Metazoa > Chordata > Ceratodontiformes > Protopteridae > Protopterus > Protopterus annectens. The sequence goes on from NC_056730.1 coordinate 1,146,416,997, forward strand.
TATTAAGCATACTGTGAGCTTCACATTTCATGTTATTGCACTTTAGTTCATAGTATGCACCTCTTAAGTGATGTTTTTATTCTTTTGTTTGTATATGTATATTATTTAGTCTATTTAACTGACATTGGCACAATTTTTGACATCAGTGGGTGGTATTGTAAGGTTTTATTGTCCGGTAAAGTAGTATGTGATCTGACTGTTTCGAGAGCTTTGATGTTTTTGCAGTGTGTGTTAGGGGACTGCAAAGACATGGGGAATTTTCAGAAGCACGTATTTCAGCTAGATGTTTATATGTTTGTATGTATTCAAAGCAATTGTCACAGTCCTGTAAGATGTTCCGGTTTTTGTTTTACACAGTTATGTTCGTATTTCTTTTAGAATATACCGTGTGACAAGTCATACATTTAACAACCAATAATAAGCATTGGCAATGTTTTTAAAGAGGTTTTAAGAATTTTATTTGTAAAAGAGTCTGAAGAAGCCTTTGGCGAAAGCGCTTACTCATTGGAATAAAAGTCTTTTATATACACTTGAGTACATCAACGTACTTTAATTTTTACATTTGGAACGTTTCATTGCCATCAGAGGATCACGCACAAGGTGTTTGGTTTGATTAAATGTATATGTTTAAACAAAGAATTCTGGAAGAGAAAAGTTTTTGAAATTGTTCTATAATTTTCAAATACTGTAACAGATCTTAGCAAAGCTCTGAATGTGTACTGTACCAGAGTCAGGTGATTAAATGTGATGTCATTCTATAAGCAGCAATGAAAAGATGGAACTGTCACGGCAGTTTGTTTTGTTTTGTTTTCTTTGGAGCCTACTATAAAAGATATATTACAGTTAACACAGTTAGTTGAGTTATCACAGTTCAGTTCAGTTAGAAGTTAGAAGCTCATCACCTTGCCTTGTGAAAGTAAGCATCTCAGCATCTAATCTTGCCTCACTGTATTAATAACTTAGCTAGGGAATAGTTATTCTTTTAGACAGTCAGGAAATACAATGAGATTAGTTAATTATTGTTTTTCTGCATCTGTTTGAATCTGTCCAACTGTTTTATTTTTATTTCTCCTCTGATTGAAACTCTGGTGTTCATTGTACTTAAATATTTAGTATTCTCATGTTTTCTATTTTATTATTTATTATTAAATATTTTTATACCTTTCATTGTGGCTGGTCTTTTAGAGAATAGTTCTAACATCTTGAGATTACTTATGTTTATTTTTGTGACACCTTGGCCACTCCGAAAAGCCTTGCTGCTTTTGTTACACTCTACCATCTATATTAGTATTGTTTTACTCAGTATAATTGGATACCCTTCTAAGAGCCTTAGAGTAGTTGACTGGTGCCAGCGTGGTGAATGGGCAGAAGGACTACAGCTAGTAAATATGTGACATCCTTTCCCAGGGGTGTGTGCATGTGAAAATCAAATACCAAGGTGTGGGTGTGTCAGCTACTTGGAACTGGGACACAGTGCTCCAAAGTGAGTCTTGTTTGGGATCTGAAGAGACAGAGAGTCCAGTTCCAGGTCTGGAGTGTGTTCCCTATGTGCTATTGGGGCAAACTACTCTGATGCAGAGAGCTGCATTTGAAAATACTGTGTAAATCCATTCCTGTTTTTAGTGACCATCTCTCACTGGTGTCATTAGTGAGGATTAAGGTTCCTTGATTATTGGCCTGGTGTAGAGAGACCGTCACAGTACGCACATAATCTCAGATATAAGTTTTGCATTAATTTTGGTCTGCAGAATCCACTTCTCCAATAGAGTTATTAAAGTGTTGTTTTTATCCTAGAACATTGCTTGTAATGACCTCATTTCATTGAAGTTATATAGTACTCACCCAACTAGCTTCCATATTTGCTACTATGAGATTTTTTTGCCTCTAATGGACCACAATATTACTTTTCTTTTTCTTTCTTTTTTTCCTAGGTTCTGTTTTCCCTTTCTGTGTCTGCTGACCATTAGTTATCCTCCTATCTTTCATGAGACAATGTATTTCCTTACTGCTGTTTGTACCCGTCATGAAGGTGAGAATTGACTGGATGGAGCTGTCATTCAGGCAGCCATGGAGGTGGTTTGTGCCCTCACTGGCATCTGCCTATACCAGCAATGAGTTCATTTCTATTAGGCCCTAACCCCACTCCTGATGGCAGACATCACCCATATCACCATGGGGACCTATAATATCTTCCCTGAGTGTGAGCGTGTTCCCACCTACACACTAATGAAGGCTTCTGCCATCAACCCGGTAAGCCAAACCAAGGTCCACAGTCTGTGCTTCATCAATGACATCAGCAAGCCTTCACTTGCATCCAGTGATCAAAGACCCCCGCCTCCAAGGACGGGTGCACTGGCATCAGTTGTTCATTCCCTCTCTCCCCCAAAAAACTCCTCTAGCATCTGAACACCTACTTGAACTCAAGTCATCTGGATCGTAGTCTGACTTTTTTGTTCTATGTCATGAAGTCAGGCCCTTTTCTCTTCTCCCATTGTCTTATAAGAGTTTTGCCTAGTTTTGCCAAAATTTGATTAATACTCTTTGCTAATATATCATGTCATGTCTGACCTAAGTTATTGTTGCATAGAGTCAAATAAAAGATGCATGAAACCATAAAGAAGTTCTGACGCTGCTTACTGCTGCTTATACTGTAGATAGGGGTAGACCCCAGCCGAGCACATGCACAAGTATAATATTTGTGCATGGTGTCAGCACTAAGCCTGCATACATTCTAACATGCCTTTGTAGTGATGCTGAGGCTGATTAAAGATCAAGTGCAAAGGTTCTTTTTTATCATTTCTTTTTGTAATAATTATGCCCTCAACTTGTAAAGTGGCCTTTCTTATTCTAAAATGTGTAGCTGTTATTTTAGTTACTTCAGTGGACATATTTTTATTAAGTTTAGCAAACCGGTGTTTCTGTTTTCTGTATGCTGAGTAACTGTCAAATTACTTCTGGATTTCAGGTCATTCAGTCCCACCTTCTGATGATGTACTAGGGGGGGAGAAAAAATTCTACAGTGGGTTGGCATGTTTTCTGTAGTCTGTAGCAGATTTTGTTACACAGTAACCAAAATGCAGCACATTTAGTCACTCAGACAATAAATTAGAAAAATATTTAAATAAATAAATGCAGCTATATTCAAGTAAAATGTAGGAAAAGTAAGATGGAACAGGATAAGATTCTTAGTTAAAAGTCAAATGGGATAAGTTGATTCTTCCAGTTGAACAACACTGTTTGGGATTTCCCAATTTGAAAGGGTATTTCAGAGCTACACAGTTAAGGCTCCTATACATGGCACAAACAGAAACCTATAATTCAAAATGGAAAGGGATGATGATGAAATAGGGGGAAGCTCAAGAAACAAGGAGATGCTAGGATTTTGGATGCAGATCCTTAAGGAGAATAACAATACACAATATTATATTCATAAAGTATCAGAAAGTATTCTAAGAACTAAGCCAACATTGGAATGGAGAAAGGAGATTCTGCCGATAGGGATTACTGCAATTAGGGATACAGACAACTGGGAAGAAGGGGCTGGAATTTATTAGAGGAAACTGGCAAAAGAACCAAAAGATAGTGATTTGGTCTCAGTGAAGTGGGTGTCCGTGAAATGTTCTTTCAGTGAAGTGATATGAAGCCATATATACATATATATATATATATATATATATATATATATATATATATATATATATATATATATGAGTCTACTTTGTAATTTTGAAATACTGAAATCTCGGAATTCAGTATTTCGAACCTACAAAGCCGCAAACTCACATTTTCGAAACCGGCAGAAGTGCAAAATTCAAAATATCGAAGCTTATATGTAGTTTAGATGAGTTTGTTTGGTTGTGGGGAGATTTGTGTGTATGTTTATGTGTCTACTATATGTGTAGTGTAATTATGGGATTTTGAATTTCGCAGTTGTGTGTTTTCGAAGTTGTGAGTTGTGGATGGGTTTTCGGCTTTGTAGTTTCGAAATACTGAATTTTGAGATCTTAGTATTTCAAAATTACAAAGTGGACCCATATATATATATATATATATATATATATATATATATATATATATATATATATATATATGCATACACACCACACACACACACGCACACACATATAGAGTATATATATATATATATATATATATATATATATATATATATATATATATATATATATATATATATATATATGCATATATATACATACACACACATTTTATATATATATATATATATATATATATATATATATATATATATATATATAAAAACACACACATGCATATATATATATATATATATATAGAGAGAGAGAGAGAGAGAGAGAAAGAGAGAGAGAGATAGCTTAGATATAGCTATATATATATATATATATATATATATATATATATATATATATATATATATATATATATATATTATACACACACGTGCACACATAGAGAAAGGGAAGACAAAAGCAGGTAAAACAACACACGGTACAATAAAGGACATGATGTGCACTGCAGTACTCCATGACTAAAGCAGACAGTAAAAGAATAAGTGGAACTTTTGTTATTCCTATTCTGCCCTCTCATGGTCATTAGTAATAATTAGCTATACAAAAAAACAAAAAAAAAACATTTCAAATGTTTTTTGTACATATCAAGGAAACAAGATTACTTTTACTTGTGCATGTATGTGAAACTGCATTTATTAAAATATACACAATTTGTGAAGTATTAAAACAATTTGTGGGGCAAACACTGCAACTGTAAAATGATAAATTAAAAAAAATAGTTCACCACTCTGCTCTGCCAGAATGACACTTTATTATATGAGTAAACATTTTCAAACATAGTTCTTCATCAGCCAGTTAAAGGATTTTATTCTAATTCTTCATTGCTGATATAGAAAAACCTTTTACATACAGATCACATGACATTCTCAACAAAATATATTACACATGCATATATGTATCAAAAGCAAATATTTTTCTATCAAAAAAAATCATAAATGTTATTGATACTTCACATGTAGAATAAATATATAAATAAAAAATATTTCTATAAAATTAGAAATAATATATTTATTTATTGACATTTGATTACTGGGAAAGTCTGACTGGGTAGAAGTCCATTTTCAGCGGAGGCCCGGGAGAAAAGCTCCAAATTATTACAAAACATTTTAAGAACAATAATTTTGCAATCTTCAAAAATAAAACAAAAACATCTGCAGTTTAAATAATTATAACAAATTAGACATAATATAAAAAATTGGTTAAAATCAATACAAGGTATATGATAATCCTTTAATATTTAGAGAAATTTTAGACAGTCTATAGAAAAATTAAAGCTAAGTTAAGTCTAGTTTAAATAGGAATTGTTATATGAAGTGAGGAAAAACAGGCTTCTGGTATATTTAGAGAGAAAATCAGAGAAGAGAATTAGATAGCAGTAAGGAAGTCAGTGAAGAAGGGAGAGTAAGGAGGTATAATGAATGAAAAGATAACTGTTTACATTTAGGGATATAGTTTATCCTGGATTTGAGCAAGAGCAGAGACAGATTTTAACTAGGAAGTCTTTCAGAGTGGTTTTAGAAGATGGGAGGGAGGGTATAGACCTGATGGGTACAGGTAAGGAGTTCTAGGTCTTAGCAACCTTGTTCAAGTACAGACAATGCCCATCAGATTTGCTAGGTTTATAGACAGACAGGGGGTTTTGGTCAGTGGATCGCCATGACCAACTGGGAACATAGTTGTGTAGGATGTTTTTTAGTGCTGGACAGGCAGATGGATGCTGGATAATCTTATAGCTGGTAACAAGCTGTGTATATGTTAATTGATGTGGCAGTTCTAACCAATTTAGGCTTTTCAGTGGTACATGGTGCTAGGTACTGAAAGGAGTATGTGCTGCAAATTTAGCAACTTTGTTATAGCATTGTTCAAGTTTTAATTTTTGTGAAGCCTGGAGGTTAGAAAGGATGGGAGCATCATAAAGAAGAGTGGAGAGGAGATAAGTAGTGCCAAGTGTAGTTTTAGTTGTGTTGTTGAGAAAGTTTTTGACTCTGTAAAACATCCCTAGTTTTTGATGAGTTTTTCTTATGCAATTTTATATATGCAGGTCGAATGTAAGATTATCATCCACTATCATCCCTAAGAGTTTGCTATGAGAAGTGACTTCAATGGTTATAGTAAAAAGAAAGACGACTTTAAATTTTGTTTTTTCACGAAAGAGGGATTTTGGGGGGAAAAGTAATAGTTTGGTCTTTTTTGGGGTGAGCATGAGTTGTAAGTTATGAAGCCATGTTTCAGTGGCTGTTAAAGCTTCCTGAGTAATTTTTGGGAGCTGTGCTATGTTGTCAGATGCACAAATGAGAGTGGAATCATCTATGTATTGTATTAGGGTAGCCTGTTGTGTGGAGGCCTAGTGAGTGCTGGTGAAAATGTTAAAGAGGAGAGGCTAAAGATACAGCCTTGTGGTACATCGGTGGTGACTGGGAGGGAAGGAGTGAGTGTGGAGTGCCATTTTACTGACTGATACCTATTGGACAGGTAGCTTTTGAACCACAGAAGGGTGGGCTGACAGAAACCTAGAAAGACATTTGAAGAAGAAGTTTGCTGTGGCAAATTGTGTCAAAGGCTTTAGACAAGTCTAGAAATAAGGAAGAGGCTAGTTATCTCTAGCTTTATTGACAACATTTATATAGGTTAGAAGGGCAGTGCTACTACTATGGGAAAGATGAAAACCATGTTGTGCAGGGGATAAGAGTTCTTCCTGCAAATTATAGTGTAACAATTGTTTTTGAATACATTTTTCATGTATTTTGGTGAGGGGAGATAAGATTTCTATAGGTCTAAACTTGTTGAATTTCCTCCTTTCTGCACAGGGATAATGTGCAATTTTTTTCCAGAGAGAGGAAACGTGGGATTCCTGGACTGACCTATTTATAAGGACTGAGACGGGATAGGCAATGCTACTGGCTGCTACTTTTAGGTACTTGCTTGGAAGGTCATCAGCTGAAGAAGAGCACAGTTTAAGTTTCTTTAAAAGTAGTTTTATATAGGATATAAGCACAGGTTTGAAGGTTTGAAGGTGAAAGTAGATGTAGTAATATATGACTGTTGGGCAGGGCTGGGATTAGATGTTGAGGAATCTTTAGTTAGAGATGCTATTCTATCTATAAAATAGGATTTGAACTGTATTGCAGTTTTGAATGATGAGTTATTGGAAGAGGGGTTTGGGTTGAATTTTTGTCTGGGATGTAAGATTTCTTTAATTGCTGCCCAAACTTTTTTAGGGTTGTTTTTAGCATTATTCTGAAAGTTATTATAGAATAGTTTTTTGTCTTTATTTATTTGATTTTATTGTGATTGTGAAGCATTCTGAAGTTGTCAAGATATTGAGGTGTTTTATATTTTGCCATTCTTTCCATGCTTTTTCTCTATCTTGCATTAGCATTCTACTCTTTTTGGATAGCCAAATTGCATAATTTGTTTTTATTCTCTTCCTTCTAGGAGTTGCAAGGCTATTCAGGATACTTAGGAAAGTTGTACTGAATTCAATTACAGCACTGGCTAAGGGGAAGAGTTTTAGGAAGTTCCAGTTAATAGATGGTAGTGTAGTAATGAACATTTCTGGGTTAAACTTGGAAAGATTATGTGTTGTTTTATAACTATGTTGTTAAACTGGATGTGTGAGATGTCTAGTTGTATAGATGGGGAGATGATCACTGGCATTGTAAGTGACAGAGTATATGCTAGGATCTTGTACTAGGATCCAGTCTACTAGAGGATTTGATGTCTTGTTATAATGTGTTGGGCTATTAATTAGTTTTGTGAAACCATATAAGTTCATGCTAGATGTAGGGGAATTAGAGTTTATGTCCAACCAATTGACATTCACATCACCTAGCAATTTTTTTCTTGTGTAAATGTTATGGATATCCAATGCAGGATATCTTCCAGTATAGCTGTATTCTCACTAGGAGGGATACAAAGGTCAGTAATACATATTTGTTTGTAATTGTTTATTTTGAGTAAAGCAGTAAGAAGCTCTGCTAAACTGAATTTTGGTGTTGGTTTGCTGTAAGGGGAGATGTGGTAGGTAATGGAAAATATTAAAGTAATGCCACCACCTTTCCTCTTTATATGGTCATTATGGATGATATTATAGACAGGAGATACAATTTTGGAGTTGTTTATGCTGGGTTTAAGCCAAGTTTCAGTTACAGTGAGAACTTCAGGCTTATGTCGAGTAATCCACAGGAAAGCTGCTGTGTGCCAGATCAGCCCATCTGTATTAAACTTACATGTGAACAAGAAGACATCAGACAGGTTATGAAATAACACAACAGCAAAAGACTCCCATCAAATGCTAGCACCCCATTTCATAAATGGGAAATTGCAGTGTTGAAGAAACTGAATGTTGTAGCACAACACAAGGGCATCTCTTCCTTAACAGCCTCCCAACCAGTTGAAGAAGTACATCCTCAGCCGTAAATTCAAGTAAATATAAAATATCAGTCACATTGCCTAAAAAAGCAGCCCATAGTTTATTCAGTGGCTTGTTATTGTGTATATCAGCAGATATGATATTTCCATGAATTTATGTATCCATCTTTGCATGCACCACTCTATTTACATTATACTATACTTTATGGCTCGATTGTGCTGTTCTTGTATCAGTTTCTTGTTATTATGTCACACATTGTATTTGTATTATTTTGTTCTCTTAACTTGAGGGTGTAATTCTTGTGTTTACTTGATGATGTTTCTTTGTAGATATGAACTTATCATACTGTCTTGCTACTTGTCCTTGAGATGGCTATCATTATTTTTGGGTCCTGTCTGAAAATGTGCCTTGCCCAGAAAGGCTAACCCTGTCAACAAAATATAAATATGTAAAATAAACGCACACACACACACACATATATATATATATATATATATATATATATATATATATATATATATATATATAATTTTTTTTTAATACCGCTATCAATCAGTTCAGGGAGCAGCCACAGTGGTGCAGCGGTTTGCGTTGCAGCCTCACAGCAAGAGCTTTTCTGGCTCAATCTTCGGCTGGGGTGCTTTCTGTGTGGAGTCTACACGTCCTCCATGTGGTTGCGTGGATTTCCTCCGGGTGCTCCGGTTTCCTCCCACATCCCAAAGACATGCTGTAGGTGGATTGGACACTCTAAATTGGCCCTAGGTGTGAGTGTGTGTATGTGTGTATGTGTGTGTGTGTGTGTGTGTGTGCCTTCTGTGGAAGGTTGGGCGCCGAGCTGGCAACTCAACACCGTAAAGCTCCACTGCCAATCATGAGCAGACAGGTGATCCGCTGTGGCGACCCCTAACCGGGAAAAAGCCTAAAGAAGAAGAAGAAGAATCAATCAGTTCAGGGGTTTGTCGAGGCCAAGCCTGTCTTGTTAAGATACAAGTGAAATGCAAGAATCAGTCCTGGAGATTATATGGTCTAACAGAAAATGCATGCCCACTCATGCATCACAAATGAAGATGGAGTAATTCCTATATTGTATTAACAACAGGAGAACCCAAGTGAAATAGTATGTGATTTAAAGGTAATTGCCATGATCATATTGATAATTACTTACTTGAAACATTCAAAGCAAGCTTAAGAAGAGGTAATTTTTTAAAAGGCCAAGGTTAGGATGGCACACAAACTAAGTAGCTAACTGAAGAGTAAGCTGTTCTAATTATGGAATACACACAGAAATATTACTGAGTTTTGTTGGTGGGAAGTTGATATGCAGCTTTTCAATGGAACTGCTTTTCACCATAGTGCTCAGATGCTGTTCGCACACTGAGACTGCAGAGCTACCTCAGCACTCTGAAAAGGCTCCTGATTGAAATGTCGGCACTTGGAATGCTGAGTGCCAAAACACTGAAAAAAAGACCAAAAATCTGGAGAAGAGCAAATCCCAAAAATTGCTGTTCTCCTTAAAATTTATTTTTATGCTAACATCGAGATTCACATACCTCAGAGAAAAGGGAATATTTGGAGAAATGGCATCTCGGACACAGTGTATATAAGAGTGTTCTTTCAGCTATTCAGTCTCCATGCTTCAAATGGTAACGTTCTGGGAATCATTTGTGCAAGTATCATATTACAGTATAATTATCTATGTACTTGCAAAAGGTTTAGAGGAAGCTAATGTACACATTGCCTTGCAGTTTAGTAAAGTATTGCAAGTGTTCTGTGCTGTAGCATGTCCAGCAGCGTGTGAATAACATTTGAACCCCAGTTAGTCAACCCTTAAATTACTGATATCATAGAGTCCCGATATGTTGTGCATCCCATAAATCAGGTGCTATTTGGTCTATAAACTGTCACAAGCTTAACCTGCACATGTGTTTATGTGAATGTCAAGAGTATGGAGTTACAGTCAGAACCACTTTCACTGCTAAATATGGTAAATAAAAACAAAATATAAGTAAATACAAATATAATTCTGCATAGATCAATAAATGAAGGTTGGCTTTCAGAGCTTCTAGCAAAATAAATGCTACTGGCTCACATCAGCCACACCCAAATAAGGTTCACACAAATTTGCAGAGCAAGATTATAAATACTGTATACCTAGGACCTGCTGCCACCAAATATTAGGTTCAGGGTTTCACAGTCCAAGCTTATCCACGGTAAGTGTACTTTGACTGCACTATTACAACACACACACACACACACACACACACACACACACACACACACACACACACACACACACACACACACACACACACACACACACACACACTCACTTTCAGGAGATTAATAATAGTTAGAGGACAGTAATACTTTTCAGTGCTACAACCATTTCCTGCCACCAACCAGGATCATTCTGACATATTAAATTCACCAGTTATTGTACCATTCTTAATGAAATAATAATAAGATATGGTAGTTTTAACTGAGTGGTCCTACTCCTACATATTCTCATACTCATTTAGTTTGTGCAGAAGTAATGCAACCTCGAATGAAAACAGGTCTTATGAAGATAGGGCTAGTGATCCAGCAGTGTGAACATTGGCTCTAAATGTTGGTCACTGTTGATGTGTCACCCTGATCCCATGTGCAAAAATGAGAAAAAGAGGTTGTGGAATGGTGGACAGCTGGATTTCTATTAGTCTTTTTAACTTACTTCAGTAAGAGCAGTGAGGAAACTGACAACTTAGTGTTAGGAAAATGCAGACTGATTATCAGGAAATCAGTGATTTAAGTGAAGTAGGTAATTTGCTTTTCAATTTTCTGTATATTAACAACTGACATTGTGAGAGACTGAATCTCTACAAAAGAGTATTCCTTAATATGTATATTCCAAATACTGTAAGATGATAATCCTCATAGTTTTTATGCTACAGTTTTTTTTAAGAGATTATTCACTCTTTGTGTAGTTCTTTCCATTTATCCATTAGATTGCAGACAGTGCATAATGGATGTTATCTATCCAAATTCGTATCCATACAAAAATCTTTTGAATTCCTAACTACTAACAGACATGACAACATTAGCTATCCCATGTCAAATAGAAAGACCTTTAATACATTAATGACATATGTACTGATTCTGTCTGTGTCTGTCAGTCTGATGATTTCAGGGAACTTGGAATAATATATATATATATATATATAGATTCACTTTATATGCTCGAAATCCTGTAATATCAAATTTCAGAATCTCGAGCCCATAAAGTGGAAAGGCTAAAACTTCAAACACCCAGAAGCGCAAAATTCAAAATCTCGCATTTTGGAGATGTTGAATTAGAGGTTTTGGTGTTGTGCTGTGTTCATGGATTCAGGTAAGTGTTTATGTTTTAAGGGTTTTGGGTAGGGGCTGTAGTGTGTGTTAGTGTATTTTGTTACTGTGGTGTGTGCGAGGGGGATGTAGCTTGTTTGGTGGTGTTTCTTGTGTTTGTGTATATAGTGCGACCTTGGAGTTACTATATTCAAGTAGGGAGGTGTGGGGGATGCAAGAGGGGTTGCCCCTACTTGAAGATAGGATTGGGTTGTGTGTTTGTGGGGATGGTGTGTGTATGTGTATGTGTGTGGTGTGTGTGTAGTATATAAGTCGCGATTTTGAATTTCACGCTTCTGGGTGTTTGATGATTTAGCCTTTCCACTTTATGGGCTCGAGATTCTGAAATTCAATATTTCAGGATTTTGAGCATATAAAGTGAATATATATATATATATATATATATATATATATATATGGATGGCTTCTTTGAATTCAAACAAATTAGTGCCCACTTGCCTCAGTACATGATCTGGCATTAAGTATGTTGTTTTGATTACGAACCTATGGGGTCTTTCCTATTGTTTGGTATGTTTACTGAGATACATCCCAAAGGGGGCATTATACTCAGTACTTGGTCTGATTATTGCTGAGTATAAGGAAGTTTTAAGATTTTAGTTTAGTAATTAGTCTTATGGTATGCACTGCCTACAACATCATATTATACTACATATTCTGTTTGAATCAACATTCTAGGCTTACATATTATATTTCTTCCTTTTTTTTCTTCACACTTTACTATTCTCACATGTGATTCATGTATCCTGTTAAGTAATAAAACTATTTATTATTTTGTCAAATTTTAACATTAAGTTCTGGACATAGCTTTTTTCATCCCTGAAATAAACAAAAGATGAATGCCTCTCCTTTCTGATGATTTTTGGTCAAGCCAACCTTTCAGTATAATATCTTTCAGTAACTACATTGTCTAGTCAGTGTTAGTCAATCTCTGAAATACATTTACTTTCATAAGTTCACAGATGTATACTTGGCTAATGACCACTTGGGTCCTTATAAGCCCAGATGTGTAACCTAAATGTGATCCCTTTATATAGGGGTGATTTACTGACTACCTCTGCCCACCAGAGACACAGGCACCAGACTGGGGGTGAATTTCTGATAACCCAGTCAGTGGTTCAAGTTGCACTTAAATAGGGTTATAGAGGAACTCTGCTTCACATGGATGAGGAGCCTATTCCAGAGAATGGAAATTCTCTGAGAAACATATCTGGCTCACCAACATGTTTGTAAGTCTTTTGATCTAGTAGTTCTGATGCTGTTTATTTTGCAGATGTATAACAGGCAAATATTATCTCTCAGTAGTCTGTATGATAAAGAGTAAAGAGACAGCGCTTTGAAGCAATCAGCATAGGACATTTTATTTACTACCTGTATTATTTTTGTAAAGAAACTTTGTGGACGTTACAGCTTCTGCATGTGTCTGGTCAGGTATATACCACAGGGGGCATTATACTCTATGATGGCTGTGAAGAGGGCCAAGTATAATGGTATGATAACCTCTCTGGACTTAGCGAATGCCATTACTTATAAGTTGAGAAACATAGAAGGATTTTCTTACTACCTTGGAATCATGTTGGTCAAAGGCTAGGTTATTATCCACATGAGTTCACAGATCCCTGACTAGAGAATCAATTTTAGGGGGGGATTACTGATGACATAGTTTAGTTACTCAGGGTAGCTGACTTCCCAAAAGGTGCTATAATGCATTTTTTGTCTTTGAGGTTTAAGCCTTGGCTTTGGCACCAATCATTTGTCTATATTAGACCTTCCTGAAGGGTGTTCTCATCTTGGTGGGATTCAATGACTGCCCCCAGTTTGCAGTCATCTGCAAACTTGGTCAGCCAAAGGACTTTGACATTGGCTTTGACCTCCAGATGCCAGAGAGGGCCAAGGCAAGAATATAACCCTGGGGAACTCCTCTGGTGACCAGCCTCTTTGTGGAAGTGGTCTCACCAATTCAAACCTCTTGTGTCCTATCCGTGGGTTAGCTTGCTAAACAGCATGTTATAAAGAGGTTTATGTTTAGTTATGTAAGTTTGCTGACAATGCCTGAGTGAAGTATTGTATCAAATGCTCTAGCCAGATCCAGGTAGGTAGTATGTACAGCTTCCCCTCATCCATTGCCTTAGTGACCTTTTCAAAGAAGACCACCAGGTTCAGTAAACATGACCTTCCTTTGTCAAAGCCAAGCTGGGATGGATCCAGTGTCTGGAGGTCTACTTTGTCCTTGTTGATAATTTCCATGGTAATTCTTTTCATGGCTTTGCAAATAAGACTAGTCAGACTAATGGGTCTGTAGATTCCAGGATCTGTTGAAGGTCCTCCCTTATGAAGGGGAATGAACGTTGCAGTCCTTCATTCTCATGGTACAAAGCCTGATTTAAGACTATAGTTAAACAGTGAGTCCAGGGGTCCTGATAAGTCATATTTCAGACTGTTCAGGAGGCATCCCAGGATGTTATCAGGTCCCATTAAGGCTGTGTTCTTGGCTTTAGTGAGTGCAGCCAGTACATGCATTATAGTTGGAGGGATTACATTGAGGGTATTTCTTGGGAATGGGTAGGGTGAGAGGCAGGTAAATTTAGAACTGAATTTGTCTGCTGACAGGTTCTCTATATTGCCAGGCTCAGTGGATGTGGCACTATTAGCCACCAGTTCAGCACATTGCTGTGTGCTGCTCTTAAAGTTTCTGACTTAGCTGAAGGCCTTATTGTTATCTTTCAACAGGGCGGCTATCTTAACCTCAAATATGGCTTTGTTTTACTTAATTAGCCCTCTTAGTTGCCTATTTAGTTTTGATGAGACTGTTTTTATATTTATGGGAATTACCCTTGCTGATCTTTGTCATATTTTTTCCTTTTGTTGTATATCCTGTTTAATTTGGAATGCCACTAGGATGGTTTGTTTCTGGGGGTAGTTCTGGGCTTACTTCTGGTAGGTACAGCAGCCTCTATGCAACCATTGACGTGGTTTTACAGAGTTTCTAGGAACAATTAAGCATAGGCTGATGTCTTATTAGGATTTGCAGGGGTACTGGAATAGTTCCTGTTACTGGTTTTACTGGAGTTATGGAGTTAATTTTGATTTTGAAGGAGACAGCTTTATGGTCAGACCTTAACAGGGAGGAGAAGATAATGTTGGCGGGGGGGCAGCATTCTCCCATATTTATGAGTACGAAGTCCAGTACGTTGGAGCCTCTAGTGGATGTTTTCACTATTTGGTCAAGGGTGTTTGTATTTACTAAGTCCATGAATCTCCATGCCTGTAGATTTGTGGCTGTGTAAGATTCCCAGTCTATAGAGGGGTAATTAAAGTCTCCCATGAGTAGGGTGTTAGGTTAGTGAGTGTTTCCAATACGTCCAAGTATGCACTGTGAGCTTCTTGGGATATTGAGAGTGACGTATAGCTGGCTAGGATATGGTACAGGATTTTATCAATGGTAATCTTCACATGAAGGATCTCTTGCATTTTATCCTGTTTGACCAACCTACTGGTGTGCTTTTTATTGATGTATATTGACACACCTTCACTTTTAGCCCTTGTCTGTGCAGCTACTGGTCTAAAAGTGTGGAAGGTGCTAAAACCTTGCACTACTGAGGTACCCTCTGGCCCTTTAAACCATGTTTTGATAAATGTACAGATGTATATGTTCTCGAGTGTAAGGAAGGCTTGGAGGGAGATTAGTTTTTTGTTTAGGCTCCTGGCATTCAGCAGTGACACCTTAAGGTTCAGTTGAGTTGATCTTGCTATATGTGTAGATCTGTTAATTTGCCATTGCCTAAAAGGCACTGTGGGGGTTGAATAAAGTTTTAGCCAGTATTCTAAAGCCTAGAGAGGACAGGTGCAGACCACCTTTGGCAAAGCAGCATGGTCCATTAACTATGTCCTCCCAAGCTGATAAATATGGGATCCCCTTAGAATGACACCAAAAAGACAGCCAATTGTTAAAATCAATAATCGTTTGCTCATATTGTGGAATCATCCTTGGTGATGGTAATATGCTGCTCAGTGCTAAGCTCATACCAGCCTGAGACAGACAGTCTAAGAGACCCATAATGTCTATCTACATAAAGTCCAGGGAAGTATGTCTCAGGTCATTTCTATCTACGTGGACTATGAGTGTGTGAGTGTGAGTGTGTGTGTGTGTGTGTGTGTGTGTGTGTGAGAGTGATTTGGTGGATTCTGGCTCCAGATAACAACTAACCATTATCTTCTCCTTGTTCAGCCTGGTTAGAGGGGCATCAGAATGTCTTAAAATGGAGTTCCCCATGATGAGAGTCCTGGGAAGTTTGTTTGCTTACCTTAGGGACTTAGTGTTTGGATCTCCAACGAGTGTGTCTGTGTGGTGTTAATTGTTCTTTTTCCTGAGTGACTTTGGGCTTGCTGAGGCATAGCTTTGACAATGGATGGTCTAGGCAATATTTGTTGTTTAGGAAAGTTGCTTTTAAGTGCTTCAGCATATGTTAGACTATGTGTGTGTGTTGTGTGCTATGCAAAGGCAAAGTGGGTGTTGCGTGTGTGGTTTTGACAACCTCATTTGCACTTGTATGTGAGAATTTAGCCTCTGGTGTCATTGTGTAAGTGTACCTCTCACATACTGTATCTGTTTCTTTACAGATTAAGTGGCTGTCAGTAAATGTGAGACAATTGTTAAATTGTTTTAGGATGCCCATTTCCACCAAAATGGAAGTTAGGAAATTGCATATCCATGCTATCTACACCTTTGATTAGTGAGCTACAAGGTGGTGGTGTAGTGGGGTTAGGCTATTAAGGGTGCTTTGTTGGTGCAGACTAATAAGGGTGCTTTATTGGGCAGATTATGCTAAACAGTACTAAATTCTACTAACTTTAATCTTTACACAATAGTGAATTCTAATACAGGTCTGATGAAGCAAAAGTTACCATTTCAAAAGCACTCACCATTTTGTATTAAAAAAGAAGATGTTACTTTGTCATGGTTCAGCTTCTTTGTTCCAGCTACCTTCCTACTGGGCACCTGTGTTTCAACATTTTCAACTTCTAGGTAAATGATAAGCAGAATAGAAAACTGTAGGAGCAAAACTTTAATATCAACAACCGTAAAAGACTGAAGCACAAATCCAGGAGCAGAAAAAAAACAATACTCTCAGTATTGGATTCAACTACAGTTGAAGGTGCCAGACTATACAGAAATTTACCCTTAACATTGTTTATGGAAAATGCAGTAAAAATGATTATATAAGCCTCAAATATGGCAGTAGTACACTGGTCTGCCACAACTATGAATGAAACTACAAGACTAAGGCCAAGCAGGTTTAAATACAAACAGCTTTTACAAGTAATTCAACTTGTGGCTATAGAAGTGCAGTATAATGTAGAAATGCAATCTTCCCACAACTGCAAATTAAGATACAAGACTAATGTTCCAGAACAAATTAAAAAATGTAAATATGGAAGAAAGCAAAAAAATTACAAAGAGATATCTTTAGACAGGTCACTACAAGTGCAACTTAAATATTTAAGCAGAACTGAAATAAAAGTTTTTCCTCTTTCTTTTTTTTGATGAAAAGCTTGTTATTCACAGCTCAAGGCTTTCTACACATCTCCAAATCTGTCATAACAGATCCTAGGTGGGGGTAGCTCTGTGCTGAATATAGCAGGCTAGCTAGAGAGAGAGAGATCTAATCAAATAAATCCAATGCTGGTGCTTTCAGAAACTTTAGCTTAATATCTCAGTGAGGGATGTGGCAGACAAAAAGAATAGGGGAACAGAACGGCACTAGAATGCAAGGTAAGCACATAAATGATAAACAAAATATAAAACTCTAGGATCAAAACTGGAATATTAACGACTATAAAGCACTGAAGTACAAATCTGAGAGCAGAAAAA
The DNA here is from genome assembly GCF_019279795.1 of Protopterus annectens. Classification (NCBI taxonomy): domain Eukaryota; kingdom Metazoa; phylum Chordata; order Ceratodontiformes; family Protopteridae; genus Protopterus; species Protopterus annectens. The sequence continues at coordinate 1,146,434,692 of NC_056730.1, forward strand.
GCAATGCTCTCACTACTGAATTCTACTACAGTTTAAGGCACCAGACTATGCAGATATTTACCAGTAACACTGTCTATGGAGAAATGCAGTACAAATGACTAAATAAGGCTCAAATTTGGCAGTAGTTCACAGTTTTGCCACAGCTGTGAATGAAACTACAAAAATAAGGCCTAATAAAATTATCCCACAGCTGCAAATTAAGTTACAAGACAACGTTTCCAGAACAAACAAAACAGGAAGAAAAATACAAAGACGTATCAACACACAGGTCACCTGTAAGTGCAACTTAAATATTTAAGCAGAATTGAAATAAAAGCATTTTTCTTTTCTTTTTGATGCATAGCTTGTTACTCAGAATTCAGGACTTTCCACACATCTTGAAGTTTTTCATAAAAGACTTTTTTTCCTGCTGTCACTGGCAACTGCAGAATTATGCAAATAATCTCTAGTACATCTAGCAATTTGTCATGTTTACCTGGTAAATATGCTCTATTCAACATATCTGATCTGCATAGCTCATTGACCAGACTGCATTTGACTTTCAGGATAGATGTCTGTAGATAAGTAACATTATTTGCAATCTAGGAAATAACTTGTGCAAAATATTCTGAATATATTTTGTAGTGGTTTGTGTTGTGCTTCCATCTGAACCTCTTTGCCATACATATACAGTCATGAAATTTCTCACATTCATGCACTACTGCTGCTAACAGTTTCTGTTTCTGTTTAATAACAGTTCTTGTATATTTTTAAATGGACTTGGCCCAAAGTTTATCGATCTCTTCTCTTGTGGATAACATTTTCTATATACTTCTCAATGACATCTAGTTGCAACACAACTGGCTTATTCACATCATAGCACTTTAATATTGGAACTTTTGTAATTAGTTTTTTTTAAGTATTTAAACACTTTTTTATCCTGTCATTGTTCCACTCTCTGACTGTAGCTTGTTCTAACAGCTTTCTTAAAGTTTTCTTAGTTATAGTTAATACAAACTTTGCAAGATACTGCAGCATTTCTAGAAATCTTTGCAATGGCTTTTTATATTTTTAATTTGTCATTTGCACAAATGCTTGGATTTTTCTTTATCAGGTTTCAGATCCTCGGAGTCTCTCTGTTTTACACTTACTCTTATTTTTCCTCAAACATCTGTAAGACACCGAATAATGAGACAGATCTTCAGCCTCTATTGGTAGGTCATGGATTTTAGGCCTGTGATTTTCTTCATTAAGCCTGTCTGGTCTTTCTAATTGTTTGATATGTTTCATTTGATACATCCCAAAGTGGGGGCTGTACTCAATAACTGGTCTGATCAATGAAAGTTATAACAGGGTTTTTGGATTTTAGTTTAGCATTTAGTCTTACCTTCTCATTGACTTACTGTACTGTTCATCTCTGACACATTTACAATTTCACACTCTTAGCCTACTTGTTCATTCGGTCTTGTTCTATTATCTTGCCATGTTATTATTTACTTTTGACTTTTTTGTTTTAATTACTGCTCTGTTTTACTGTTCCATTTCTCTTACTAAGTGGCTTACAATGGGGTCATGCTTTTAGCTCTCTAAATCTCCTTAGGCAAGTTTTGTATTGCCTATAGCAAGTATCAAATCCATAAAAAATGGAATGGCTGCCAGTTTTCCTCAGGCCTAGGTGCTCCTGGGTTGGCGTAAGACTTGAAGTTTTGGTTTCAAAATGCCATGATGGCATTAAACATTGGGCACCAGGAAAACTGAATTCAGTGTTATAAGTGTAATTATGTCCGTGTAATAAACTCAAAACTGTGCTGTGACAACCATTTGGAATGTATGAGACTTTTTGGATAATTCGGAGAAAGAGCAGTGGGTAAAGGTGTGTGTGTGTGTGTGTGTGTGTGTGTGTGCTTGCGTGTGTGTGTGTGTTTGCGTGTGTGCGTGTGTGTGTGCTTGCGCGCGTGTGTGTGTGTGTGTGTGTGTGTGTGTGTGTGTGCGTGTGTATGTATGTGTGTGTGTGTGTGTGTGTGTGTGTGTGTGTGTGTGTGTGTGTGTGCGTGTGTTGGGGAGTAGCTGACTGCTTGTTTTGAACAATTTTAAACAAAATGAAAGTAGGCAAAATGAATGGGTAAAGTAGCTGGACTAAGTTGTGCTTATATACTGGCGCAGCTATAGACAGATTCTGTAACTGAATCTAAATAATGAATTTTCTATGATCAAGTGTTCTTGCCTCCTCTTTAACAGACCAATATAAGCTTTAGTTCTCTGACACCTCCCCCACACACATATAGACACTTATTGTTTGCATTTTGGTTTCCTCTCTTCTAAATATTAATTAAAGATTGCTGTAACTCTGCACTTAACCTACTTAACTGTGCCGTAGCACAGCCAGCCATTTTACTGCATTGTCAGTGAATATTAACAGTGCAGTACTGATGTTAAGGTAAGGACATGAGAGTGAGCTACAGTTTGCAGATATAGATCTACAAATGTAGAAAGCAGCTGCTGCAGTTTAGATCACACATAGAGTGCTATGGTGTTCAGGTTTGGCGATTAATGTAATACCAGCTCTTAAAAGCCAATAAACATTAAACAGTGACCAAAATGAGGGCTCGGATGGCCAATCACAACCCCTAACACTTTGCACTAGGGGCAGTTGTCCCCTTTACCCCATGCTAGCTATGCTACTGGTTTAGACAATCTCTGTTGTTAAGTGAGATACCAATCTTGTGCAGATAGCAGTCTACAAATGTAGATGACGTTATGCCGACAGTACAGCAATAGCAACCTATGATGTAGCTTAATGGACTCCATGAAAGCTCATTAAAAATAACTAGCAAAGAAGAAGAACAATTAGCAATATGTAATTGTGGCAGAGCAGTTAAAACTCTGTAATATCCCTTCATAAAACAGTACTGGAATGATGTAAGCACAGTCCCAAAGCTTCTTCTTAGGGAAACATTAATGAATCAGCTTATTACTTTTATACACATCAGCAATGTTGTTAGCTTCCTGTCATGCTGTAACTAGATAGCAATAAATAAATAAATAAAAATAAATAACTATAAATAAATAAATAAATAAAACTTCTTGGAAAGACTACTCACCATAGCAGGCCTAGAAGATCACTGTTGAAAGGGATGCAGCCTGGCTAGAGGCTGCTGCAGGAAAGATCCCAGCCCAGAATTCCCCAGTAAACAATCTTTCCAGTCCACTGTCATCCGGTACACACACACCTCAAACAGGGTGAGGAAGGGAGTCAGGAACTTATAGTGTGACACTAGGATGCACTTCAAATCACAACAGTCGTGCAATAAGCACTAAGCCACTCACATGCAGTCACTTTAACTAAGAGAAACTGATATGATACATAACTATTTAACATTTCCTGGAGGAATGTCGGAGTGCTGTGGGAACAACCTCATGGACAAACTGTCATTGGGGTGGTAGTCTCAAGAACACATGGACAGGAATGGAGCAGGTCACACACTCTAAATTAGCAGTGAAGACTGAAGTTAGCAGGGGGAGTACCTCTACAGAGTAGGCAGACACTGAGCCATAACACACAACAACAGCAACAAACAGATTGCTTACAAACACACAAATGAATATATATCTATATATATATATGTATATATATATATATATATATATATATATATATATATATATATATATGGGTTCCTATGAGTTCATCGAAATGCCAAAACATCGACGCTCACTTCTTGATCGAAAACATCGACTCTTCATATCATCGACATTTCCGTGGCGATCCTCCCCCTCTCAGGACCCATGGTAGCACTTGTGTGTGTATTGCGACGTAAATTACAATGCTGTCAAGGGAAATTGTAGGTAGTGACTTGAACCATATGCGCTGTAGCAGACAAACAAGTGCTACCATGGGTCCTGAGAGGGGGAGGATCGCTTACGTGAAATGTCGATGATATGAAGAGTCGATGTTTTCGTGTCGAAGAAGTGAGCGTCGATGTTTTGGCATTTCGATGAACTCATAGGAACCCATATAGATATATATATATATATATATATATATATATAGACATATATAAATATATATATATATATATATATATATATATATATATATATATATGTGTGTGTGTGTGTGTGTGTATGTATACCACAAATTACTGGCTCTAGCAGAAAAGCATTGTTGCAAAAGCTTGTTAATAAAGTATTTTCCTGTGATAATTTCCTCTGATCTTTATGGAGTTTCGTTGGAGCTTTTCTGACCAGGCACATCTTTACCTGCTGGACCTTTCCATTTGTTTGTTATACTACATTGTTATCCAGCTGGTCGGGTATCCATAGGATCAAGCACTGTCACAGACATTATGAAACCTCCTGAAATTGTCCCACTGCTCTTTATTTAAATAAATCCACAAACACTTTTATCTGGAATTTGTCTACCCTAAAGGGACTGATGTAGCATACTCAGAATATGTTTATAATACCGATTGTTTTAAAGCAGAAAGTCATGCTCTAGTGAGGATGATGAAGAATGAATGGTATGTTTCACCCATGGGAGTAAATAATGATGGAGTGGGTGTATTCTACTTTACCATTACCCTGGTGGAGCTAACTGCTGTCATATAGGGTATTTAGTTTGGATTTTTATTTAAAAAATATTGAATCACAGTCACAAAAAAGGAGCAGGATGAAGGAAGGGCAACTTGGAAAGAGGGAGTGAAAGGAGCTCCATTTAAGCAAAAACACATAAATAACAATGACCCAGTGTTTCAAAAAATAAATATAATTTCCTAACAGGTCATGCACTCATCTACCATCTTTCCCAGCATTATGTACTTGAATATACAGTAACACGAATACAGAATATAATTTCTTAGATAAGCTTAATATTACTAAATTATTCTTCCAGTGTAGACCATAATAAGCTGTTTCTAGATAAGGTCGCAGGACTGGTTTTATCAATAGTCTCAGTCAAGTAAATTGTTGCATATGGGAGAGCTGAGGAGGGGATTAACATATGCTATATATTCATAGACAATCATGAGACTTGTTCAGAAAAGTGCTACCTGGGAAGTGAGAACTTAATATGTGATGGATACTCCAAATAACACCACACTATTAAATATCTCAAGGGTCACATCCCAAATATAGTAACATGCTTTTATGACTTACTGCTAATAACAGTCCAGTTTTAGACAATTCATGAAGACTGGCACTGGACACCTATATTGTGTTGTTTATATTACCAGCAGAGATCAAGTACCCAGGCAGGTCCATGGCACAGAGGTATAAAGCTCTGAATATGACCCAGAAGACCAAAGTTTGAATAGGAATTCAGGCACTGAAGGAGCTGGCTGAAGAAAATCAAGGAATGATGACACATAGCCTGGCCGAAGAAAATCAAGGAATGATGACACATAGCCTAGCCGAAGAAAATCAAGGAATGATGACACATAGCCTGGCCAAAGAAAATCAAGGAATGATGACACATAGCCTGGCCTCCTTGTTCTTGGGAAAGGATTAGAGACCACATAACCGGAGTAAGAACTCCATGTGGAATCCTCAGTGGAGATCAGAAATTACTGGAAATATTTTACCTTTTAAGGAAGCAGGCCTATTGTGGAGGTCACCTCTCATAGAAACAGGAGATATACCCTTGCATACTGCCTGTGTATGCCACCTCTTAGGAGGCAGTGGGTACATAAATTGGGAATGACTAGGTAACAAAGGTAAAAAGCTCCCCATTCCCTGAAATGGCTAACAACCTACTCCACAGCTATACCTTCACCCTGCGAAGGACAGTGTGATCAATAAGGTTCTCAACTCGGGGAACAAACGAACCAAATGGAAGAGCAGAACAAAGGTTTGATGGTCAGCTTGGTAAACAGGAAGCAAAAAAATATAAGAAATCTTAGGAAAACATTTAGAAATCTGAGATGGATATGAAATTAAATATGTACTCTAAGCAACAGTCTCACCTGTGATGAACAGGTAGACAATAAGGGGACTGGCAACACCTTATATTGGTTAGTGCGTGTGTGGTCTTTGCTTGCTCATTGAGGAAACTTATCCCTATATTTAGATGGAAGAGATACATTACATCTCTGACAACCATATAAGTGCTACAAAGTACATTTGAATAACAAGATGACTGCCTCACAGTTAAAGGTGACCTTACCTGACACATCCTTACTAAATGAGTCAGGAGTTTACATTTGTAGACTCATATCTGTTATGAGAAGAGTATGTAACAATAGAATACATAGGGTTAACATTCAATTAACCCAGACACAAAATCCAATTTGGCTGACATTTTGATATGGTAACCCCAAAAGCACCTTAATAATTGGTGCCATCATTGTGTGTTAAACAGCCACATACTTGAGATTGTAAGGAGCTTGTGACAGTTTTGAGCTAGTCTGGCTTCAAAATTAGGGATGTCTAAACTAGGTTAAAAAGGATTGGCACTAATTATGGCATGGTCATTGATCATTTTGCAGTGAACAGCCTAAGGGTGTACTCCCTCCTGAATGTGCAACAGGATATGGTGGAATGAGTGAGTCTCCTAGCAATCACTGGAAAAAACACATTTACTTGGCAAACTCCTCCAATCAAGTCACATGGAACCTGAATGCCATAACAAAATGTTGGCTTTCACTCAAAGCCTTAGGATATGGTATTTCAGACAGGAGACTGACTGCCTACTAGCCTGGAGTAAGACATACAGCCAGACTGATTTCTTCTGTCCAAACGAGCTTGATTTCTCTCTCCCTCTCATGAGTTCAAGTGCTAAAGGACAATTTTGATCACCGTATTTTATATTTCAAGACAATAAATAAATAAATGCACAAGTTAAAAAAAAAAAGAGATGATTGAAGATACTTATATCTGTGCCATGTAGGATACTCATGTCTGTGCCATGAAGGATACTGATATAAGTCCCATGCAGGATACTGATATCTGTGTCATGCAGGAAATTGATATCTGTGCCATGCAGGATACTGATATCTGAGCAATCCAAGATACTGA